>NC_133166.1:68370000-68509098 GCF_040802235.1 Manis javanica
ACTGCCTCAGGGGAGTACATTATTGTTCCCTCAATTAGTGCAGTGTTGTACACTTGGATGGAGATAAAGAGGTTGCTTCTCCCTGGAGTTAAGGCTCCTGGCAATGAAGGCTCATGTTCTCCTGTTCCATCTTCTCAGTTCCCTCATCCTTCCAGTGACCACAGTTGGAACCTGGATTTCATCCATGTTTTTTCTCTCTCTAATATTGATCCTATATGAATTATTTTGTTTGTGAAATCATAAATATATCTTAAACTCTCAATCTTTCCATGTTAGTTTGTGTTTCCTAATTGAAGACTGACATGGATTTTTATGGAAGCAATTACTATGAAGAAGATGTTGAGTGAAGCCAACTTATAAGGGGAAGAAAGAATGTGGTCTTACCTAGAGTCTGGCTTCAGCCTGTGGTCATGGGAGTTCTGGAGCATAATTTCTAGCACAGAACAGGTTCCACCTTGAGGTGAAGGGGACAGCCTGTTTTACCTTTATGCCAGTCAGTCATTGATCACAGGTAGTCACTGAGGTGGTGAACATAATCCCCTAGGTGAGGTGGCTTCAATTTCTCTGACGCAAATGCCAAAGAAGACTGTGGCTGTGAACTCTTACCAGGTACAGAGCAGTCAGGGCCATGGGTGCACTGCTGGTCCTTGAGGAGGATTGGAGCTGGGTACAGAGCATCCACAAACTGTGCATCCTCTTGGCACCACCAGAATTCTGGCCTCCATACTTTCACACCCAAACCCCTACATTAACCTAACTGCTCTCTTGCTGCCAATCTTGTCCCCTGCTGTCCATTTTCTACACTGCAGCTGGACTTATCATCTAAAACTCAAACAGCACCACTCTCTAGCAAAAGACTTTCAGTGTTTTCCCCAGGATTCTTAGCAGTGATCCTTAGCAGGATTATGAGGCCCTTCTTGATTTTCCCTGTCTTCTCTCCATCTTCATGTCTTGCTACTTAACCTTCAACAAGCTCAGTATCAAGCAATGTGCCCAGCACACAGTGGGGGCTTGATAAATAATTGTTGAATGAAAGGATGGATTGATTGTCAGAGCTATGTTGTATTGACGAGGCTTCCTGCATGCTCATTCTCACCTCCTGGCCATTGTTATATTCCATCTCCTAGGACACTTTCCTTCAATATCATGCTATTTACCCTGCCACCCAATTTCTTTTCATCCAGTGCATCCAGTTTTTTTTTTCTTTTCATTTAGGAATATTTTCCTGATCCCACAGGGCTGTGCTGTGTGTCTCTTGAAAGCACTCTGTGTTTCCACTGTCTTATCATTAATGCTTACCATCTGCACTGTCTTGTAATTTTCTGTTCTCTGCTGGGAGTCTTTCAGTGGATCCTAAGCTCTGTAACAAGAGACCCAGGTGTCTCTTCATTCATCTCTGGAGCTCCAGCAACTATCAACATGCCTGATAAATTTCTTGGGTTAAAATATATTGATTATTAAATGAAGGATAAAAGAAATGAAAGGACATTGCATTGTGTGTAGATGGATCCAAATTTTTAAAAATAATAGTTTATAAAAATGAAATGTTATAAATAAGTAAATTGATTTAACAAAGAAACTTGTATATTTTTAAGAACTTAATGCTAATTATCAGTACAAATGCACTTCATTTTCTGTAAAACAGAGAAGTATAACTGAAATAACTCATATTCATCTCAATGAAATCTTTCTAAGGGCAGGAAAGATGTCAAGGTAGACTTTTGCTCACATGCTGGGACTCTGCTTTGAGTTTTTGTCATCCTCAATTTAAGAAGAATAAAACTTAATTGTGGCTTCCTAAAAGGTCCAAGTAAACTATCCTCACAGTCAGAATCAGAGAAAGCTAGGAATAATTCCTTAGCCTCCAGTTCTATATTTTTGCTCTATATCTTATTGAAATTTAACTTTATGTTTTTATTTATTCACTCAATATTTATTATGCACCAGACATTATGTTATCTTATAGGAATTATTGTTATACTGCAGCCATGTACTTGATGAAGTATGACAGTACATTTAATAAATAGAAATTCCCCAAGAATATATTTGTAAATGACATATCCGACAAGGGGTTAACATCCAAAATATGTAAAGAACTTACATGCCTCAACACTCAAAAAGCAAATAACCCAATTAAAAAAATGGGCAGAGGATATGAACAAACAAAGAAGAAACTCATATGCCAACAAGCATATGAAAAGATGCTCCACATTGCTAATTATCAGGGAAATGCAAATTAAAACCACAACGGATATCACCTCACACCAGTAAGGATGGCCAACATTGGAAAGACTAGGAACAACAAATGCTGGTGAGGATGCAGAGAAAGGGGAACCCTCCCACACTGCTGGTGGGAATGTAAACTAGCTCAACCATTGTGGAAAGCAATATGGAGATTCCTCAAAAAACTAAAACTAGAAATATCATTTGATCCAAGAATTCCACTCCTAGGAATTTACCCAAAGAAAAGAAGTTCCTAGATTCAAAAAGACATATGTACCCCTATGTCTATTGCAGCACTCTTTACAATAGCCAAGATATAGAAGCAACCTAAGTGTCTATCAGTAGGTGAATGGATTAAGAAGAGTTGGTGCATATACAGAATGGAATACTATTCAGCCATAAGAAAGAAACAAATCCTACCATTTGCAACAACATGGATGGAGCTATTATGCTTAGTAAAATAAGTCAGGCAGAGAAAGACAAATACCAAATGATTTCCCTCATTTGTGGAGTATAACAATGAAGCAAAACTGAAGGAGAAAAACAGCAGCAAGAAGGTCTCTTGCCTCTGTGAAGGGAGTCCCAAGAAGGGACTAGCAGTTACCAAAGGGGAGGGGTGGGGAGGGCAGGTGGGGAGGGAGGGAGAAGCAGATTGAGGGGTATTATAATTAGTACACATGGTGTTTGGGGGGCTCATGGAGAAGACAGTGTAGCACAGAGAAGACAAGTAATGACTCTGTGGCATCTTACTACACTGATGGACAATGACTGCAGTGGGGTATGGGGACGGGGCTCGATAATATGGGTGAATGCAGTAACCACATTGTTTTTCATGTGAAACCTTCATAAGAGTGTATATCAATGATATCTTAATAAAAAATTTTTTAAAAATAGAATTTCTGTTTGACATCAAAATGTTCTTTTATTTGAATTATTTTGGGTATTTTAGCAACCTAAACAGATGGTGAGATGAACAAGACAAAACGGTCTGATGCTTAGGAAGAAATTTGGAAACAAGGCATAATTGTCACTGTACTGTTCTACGGTATGCATGACACATTGCTTTTATAACCCTAAAATGGCTGTGTAAAGGCAGAGAAAGACAAATACCAAATGATTTCCCTCATTTGTGGAGTATAACAAAGAAGCAAAACTGAAGGAGCAAAGCAGCAGCAAGAAGGTCTCCTGCCTCTGTGAAGGGAGTTCCAAGAAGGATAATATGGGTAAATGCAGGCAACTTACTATCATCCACCATTATAAAAATGAGCTGAATTATTAATGCAAATTATTTTATTTTAAGTTATAGATAATTAACTAAATATACAATCTGTCCAGCACTGTCCCTGGTCAATATATGGTAACTAGTATTATTATCTTACATTTTTACCATCATTTCCCTGCATATATCATGGCACTTAAGAGTATGGTCTGAGAAATCAGGTTTTGATTCAGGTATTTGATATGTATGAGCAACCAACTACTCCTTTCTGTCAACAGCCTCAAATGTAACACAGGTAGAATGCAATGCCTACATGTTTGGATTGTTAAAGATACTATGCTCCAAAAAGACATATGCATCCCTATGTTTATTGCAGCACTTTTTACAATAGCTAAGAAATGGAAGCAACCTAAGTGTCCATCAGTAGATGAATGGATAAAGATGTGGTACATATACACAATGGAATATTATTCAGCCATAAGAAAGAAACAAATTCTACCATTTGCAACAACATGGATGGAGCTGGAGGACATTATGCTCAGTGAAATAAGCCAGGTGGAGAAAGACAAATGCCAAATGATTTCCCTCATTTGTGGAGTATAACAATGAAGCAAAACTGAAGGAACAAAATGGCAACAGACTCAGGGACTCCAAGAATGAATGAACTAGTGGTTACCAAAGGGGAGTGTTGTGGGAGGGAAGGTAGGGAGGGAGGGAGAAGGGGACTGAGGGGTATTATGTTTAGGACACATGGTGTGGGGGATCACGGAAAGAACAGTGTGTAACAGAGAAGAGACATAGTGGATTTCTGGCAACTTGTTGCACTGATGGACAGTGACTTCATTGGGTATGGGTGGGGACTTGATAATATGGATAAATGTAGTAACCACATTGTTTTTGCATGTGAAACCTTCATAAGAGTGTATATTAATCATACCTTAATAAAAAAATTAAATAAATAAATAAATAAATGCAAAGCCAAAAAAAGAGATGCTATGCTCACTACTGATATATTTTATCATTTCTTTGACTTTTTTTATTAGAGGGAAAACCTATGAATCCATATGTAGATGAAGCTACTAGAACTAAACACCAGTTTGGTAGTATTTTTAAATATGTTGAGAATGGTCCTGGCTTAGGATTTTTTGTCTTGTGCCATTTCTGCTCCCCTAGATTTAGAAACAAATAATCATGGTAGTTAATTATTTCTTTATCCCATTACTATACCTTACTGAGATCAGCCACAATTCCTTTTGAGCCTTGTCTCAGCTGAATAATATTAGTCTTTAGGCACTTTGATTTGTTGTGTGAAATAACTTCCTCACTACATAATTTCTTAATGGCTTTTTTCATCTGGGAATTTCTTAAGGTATAGATTAAAGGATTTAACATGGAGGTTATCATAGTGTAGAATACAGTAACTGCTTTATCAATTGATAATGTAGCTGCAAGTCTTATGTACACAAATATGCAGGGAACAAAGAATAATACCATGACTGAGATGTGGGAGACACAGGTGGAGAGGGCTTTGTGCCTGGCCTCCAAGGTGTAGGCCCTTAAGGAACTCAGAATGACCACACAGGAGACCAACAAGAGGAGAAAGTTTAACAGACAGATGAAGCCACTGTTGGCAGCAATGAAGAGCCCTAGAGTGTGGTTATCAATGCAGGCAAGATTGAGCAAAGGATTCAGGTCACACATGAAGTGATCTATGACATTAGGGCCACAGAAGGGTAATCCGGAGATGAAGAGGATATGTATGGTTGCATGAACAAAGCCACCCACCCACACCACTCACACTAGCAGGCCGCACACCCACCAGTTCATGATGATTGTATAGTGCAAGGGCTTGCAGATGGCCACATAGTGGTCATAGGCCATCACGGTCAGCATGATGACCTCTGCACCTCCAAAGAAATATTCCCCAAAGATTTTCTTCATACATCCACTGTACAGAATTGTCTTCCTTTCATAGAGTGAATCTACAATCAGTTTGAGTGTAGTGAGAGAGGAGTAGCAGGCATCAATGAAGGAGAGAAAGGCCAGGAAGAAGTACATGGGAGATGCCAGTGATGGACTTGCCTTGATGGTGACCACTATGAGCACATTCCCTACCATAGAGACGACAAAAAACATAACAAATATTATTTTCTGAATCTTTTGATCCTTTTGAGATCCAGTAAGAACAAACTCTATCACATTGTTCCAGTTCTCCATGTGTTTCAAGTGATGTTAATTGCATACTTGAAAACTAAACAATTTTTGTTACTACAACTGTGAATTCATTGAACTTACTTTCTAGTATATAATAAAGTTTTGGATGTTGTTCATTTGTCATTACTTTTGTGTTGTATTTGTGTGTGCAGAAACCAAAAAAATGAGTTCTTAGAAGTTACTCAAACTTCTGAGAGTAGGTGAAGTCTTTGTTAGCATAGACATGAGGAAGTTCTGAAAACAGAGGCATGAGCCCTTCATCATCTGAGATGACTCAGAGTTTATGCTCATGTAGTGGATTGTGCAGAGTGGTAGCTAAGTGGAAAAGAGGAGTAGGAAATATATATAAAAGCCACGGATGTAAAGCTTCCGAATTTTCCCTTCAGTCTCACTGAAAGAGGGAAGCATGGAAGGAAACACAGTGTGAGTGGAAGGAGAACAAAGATGTGAGGAGGAGGGGGTTTCAGATGCAACTCTAAAGATGATCTTGGTGTGTCTTGGTTGAAGTGGGCTGAGGCTCAGTAAGGGGTGGAAGGCAGACATAGGAACCTCAGTAACGGATTATTTAGAAGAGTTGAATAAGGAATAATGGCACTGGTGCTGGGAATGCAAAGGATAGATACACGAGCTGCTTAAAAGGAGGCTTAATGTATGTTGTATAAATCCAATGACTTTATAATAGCTAATTACATATACTTTCTAATGATTGATTGTACGTGAATGTATAGTGGCAAATGTTTTTTACACATGATCCCTTTTTTATGACAATAACCCATAGAGCTTGTATTCATCATCCATTTTGCAGAGAAGCAAATCATCTTAGAGATTAATTATATACACCTCATAGAATTATGTGAGAATTGATTTGAAGGGAACACATTCACCACTTTGTTAAGGATGAATGCAAAAACACTTCATTTATTTATCTTTATTTTTATTTTTGGGGATTTATTTATTTATTTATTTTGCTATCATTAATGTTCAGTTAAATGAACAACATTATGGTTACTAGATTCCTCCTCTTATCAAGTCCTCACCACATATCCCATTATAGTTAGTGTCCATCAACGTAGTAAGATGCTATAGAATCACTACTTGTCTTCCATCTGTTATATTGCCTTCCCCATGCCCACCCCCTACATTATATGTACTAATCATGATGCCCGTTTTCCCCCCTTATCCCTCCCTTCCCACCCATCCTCCGCAGTCCCTTTCCCTTTGGTAACTGTTAGTCCATTATTGGGTTCTGTGAGTCTGCTGCTGTTTTGTTCCTTCAGTTTTTTCTTTGTTCTTCTACTCCACAGATGAGTGAAATCATTTGATACTTGTCTTTCTCCACCTAGCTTATTTCACTGAGCATAATACCCTCTAGTTCCATCCATGTTGTTGAAAATGATAGGATTTGTTTTCTTCTTATGGCCGAATAGTGTTCCATTGGGTATATGTCCCACATATTCTTTATCCATTCATCTACTGATGGACACTTAGGTTGTTTCCATTTCTTGGCTATTGTAAATAGTGCTGCAATAAACATAGGGGTGCATATGTCTTTCACAAACTGGGCTGCTGCATTCTTAGGGTAAATTCCTAGAAGTGGAATTCCTGGGTCAAATGGTATTGCTATTTTTACTTTTTGAGGAACCTCCATACTGCTTTCCACAATGGTTGAACTAGTTTACATTCCCACCAGCAGTGTAGGAGGGTTCCCCTTTCTCCAGATCCTCACCAAAAATTGTTATTTGTCTTTTGGATGTTGGCCATCCAAACTGGTGTAAGATGCTATCTCATTGTGGTTTTAATTTGCATTTCTCTAATGACTAGGGATTTGGAGCACCTTTCAGGTCCCTTTGACCATTTGAATTTCTTCTTTTGAGAAGTGTCTCTTCAGCTCCTCTGCCCCTTTTTTAAATTGGATTATTTGCTTTTTGTTTGTTTAGGTGAATGAGCTCTTTATATAATTTGGATGTCAAACTCTTATCAGATGTGTCATTTATAAATATATTCTCCCATAATGTAGGATGTCTTTTTGTTCTATTGATGGTGTCCTTTGCTGTACAGAAGCTTTTAGTTTGATATAGTCCCACTTGTTCATTTTGCTTTCGTTTCCCTTGCCCTGGGAGATAGGTTCGTGGAGAAGATGCTCATGTTTATATCCAAGAGATTTTTGCCTATGTTTTTTTTCTAAGTGTTTTACGGTTTCATGACTTACATTCAGGTCTTTGATTCATTATGAGTTTACTTTTGTGTATGGGGTTAGACAATCATCCAGTTTCATTCTCTTGTGTATAGCTGTCCAGTTTTGTAAACATCAGCTGTGGAAGAGGCTGTTGTTTCCCCATTGTATATCCATGGCTCCTTTATCATATACTAATTGAGCATATAGGCTTGGGTTTATATCTGAGCTCTCTAGTCTGTTCCATTGTTCTGTGGGTCTGTTCTTGTGCCAGTACCAAATTTTCTTGATTATTGTGGCTTTGTAGTAGAGCTTGAAGTCAGGGAGCATAATTCCCCCCACTTTATTCTTCCTTCTCAGGATTGCTTTGACAATTCGAAGTCTTTCGTGGTTCCATATGAATTTCAGAACTATTTGCTCATTGAAGAATGCTGTTGGTATTTTGATAGGCACTGCATTGAATCTGTAGATTGCTTTATGCAGGATGGCCATTTTGACAATATTAATTCTTCCTATCCTTGAGCACAGAATGTGTTTCCATTTATTGGTATCTTCTTTAATTTATCTCTTGAGTGCCCTCTCAGGGTATAGGTCTTTCACCTCCTTGGTTTGGTTTATTCCTAGGTATTTTATTTCTGTGATGCAATTGTAAATAGAATTGTTTTCTTGATTTGTCTTTCTGCTAGTTCATCGTTAGTGCATAGAAATGCAACAGATTTCTGTGTATTAATTTTGTATCCCACACCATTGCTGAATTTAGATATTATATCTAGTAGTTTTGGAGTGGATTTTTTTAGGGCTTTCTAAATACAATATCATGTCATCTGTAAACAGAGACAGTTTGACTTCTTCCTTACCAATCTGGATGCCTTTTATTTCTTTGTATTGGCTGACTGTTGTGGCTAAGACCTCCAGAACTATGTTGAAAAAAAGTTGGGAGAGTGCGCATCGTGGTGTTGTTCCCAATCTTAAAGGAAAAGCTTTCAGCTTCTCACTGTAAAGTATAATGTTGGCTGTGTGTTTGTCATATATCACCTTTATTATGATGAGGAGCTGATTTTGTTGAGAGTTTTTATCATGAATTGATGTTGAATTTTGTCAAATGATTTTTCAGAGTCTATGGAGATAATCATGTGGTCTTTGTCCTTCTTTTTGTAGTGTATGATGTTTATGGATTTTCAAATGTACCATCCTTGCATCCATGGGATGAATCCCACTTGATCATGCTGGATTATCTTTTTGATGCATTTTTAAATTAAGTTTGCTAATATTTTGTTGAGTGTTTTTGCATCTGTGTGCATCAGGGATATTGGTCTGTAATTTTCTCTTTTTTTGGTGTCTTTGCCTAGTTTTGATATTACTGTTGATATTGTCCTTCTAGAATGAGTTTGGGAGTATTCCCTCCTCTTCTACTTTTTGGAAAAATTTAAGGAGGATGGGAATTAGGTCTTTTCTAAATGTTTGATAAAATCAGCAGTGAAAGCATCTGGTCCAGGTGTTTTGTTCTTAGGTAGTTTTTAAATTAGTAATTCAATTTCCTTGCTGGTAATTTGTCTATTCAGATTTTCCATTTCTTCCTGGGTTAGCCTTGGAAGGTTGTTTCTTTCTAGAAAGTTGTCCATTTCTTCTAGTTTATCCAGTTTGTTGCCACATAATTTTTCATAGTATTCTCTCATAATTATTTGTGTATCTATTATGTCCATAGTGATTTTTTTCCTTTCTCATTTCTGATTCTGTTTATGAGTGCAGACTCTCTTTTTCTTTGATAAGTCTGGTGAGGGGTCTATCTATTTTGCTTATTTTCTCAAAAGACCCAGCCTTGTTTTCATTGATTCTTTCTATTCTCTTATTCTTCTCAATTTCATTTATTTCTGCTCTCATCTTTATTATGTGCCTCCTTCTACTGACTTTGGGCCTCATTTGTTCTTCCTTTCCTAGTTTTATTAATTGTGAGTTTAGACTGTTCATACGGGATTGTTCTTCTTTCCTGAGGTATACCTGTGTTGCAATATACTTTCCTCTTAGCACGGCCTTCGCTGCATCCCACAGATTTTTGTGGTGTTGAATTATTGTTGTCATTTGTCTCCACATATTGCTTAATTTCTGTTTTTATTTGGTTATTGGTCCATTGATTATTTAGAAGCATGTTATTAAGCCTCCATGAGTTTGTGTGCTTTTTCATTCTCTTTGTGTAATTTATTTCTAGTTTTATACCTTTGTGATATGAGAAGCTGGTTGGTACAATTTTAATGTTTTTGGGTTTACTAAGGCTCTTTTTGTTGCCTAGTATATGATCTATTCTTGAAAATGTTCCATATGCAGTTGAGAAGAATGTGTATCCTGTAGCTTTTGGGTGAAGTGTTCTGTAGAAGTCTGTTAGGTCCATCTGTTCTAACACGTTGTTCAATGCCTCTGTCTCTTTACTTATTTTGTCTGGTTGATCTGTCCTTTGGAGTGAGTGGTGTGTTAAAGTCTCCTAAAATGAATTAATTGCATTCTGTTTGCCCCTTTAACTCTGTTAGTATTTGTTTCACTTGTGTAGGTGGTGCGGTTGGGTTTATAGATATTTATGATAGTCATATCTTCTTGCTGAACTGACCCCTTTATCATTATGTAATCTGCTTCTTTGTCTCTTGTTTCTTTCTTTGTTTTCACATATATTTTGTCTGATACAAGAACTGCAACTCCTGCTTTTTTCTCCCTATTAGTTGCATGAAATATCTTTTTCCATCCCTTCACTTTCAGTCTGTGTATGTCTTTGGGTTTGAAGTGAGTCTCTTGTAGGCAGCATGTAGTTGGGTCTTGTTTTATCCATTCAGTGACTCTATGTCCTTTGATTGGTGCATTCAGACCATTTACATTTAGGGTGATTATTGAAAGGGATGTACTTATTGTCTTTGCAGGTTTTAGATTTGTGGTTACTATCTAACAGTCTAATTTAAGTCACTTAGTATGCTATTACAAACAATCTAAACATTCTTTTTTCCTCCTTCATTCTTTATATGTTAGGTATCATATTCTGTAGTCTTTGTCTATCCTTTGACTGACTTTGGGTGTAGTTGATTTGATTTGGCATCTGCTTAGTAATTAATTGTTCTACATTGCTGTAGCTTTATTTCCTCTGGTGCCATCTATTTAGCCTTAGGAATGCTTCCATCTATAGCAGTCCCTCAAAAATGCACTGTAGAGGTGGTTTGTGGGAGGTAAATTCTCTCAGCTTTTGCTTATCTGAAAATTGTTTAATCCCTCTCTCAAATTTAAATGATAACCTTGACGGATAGAGTAATTTTGGTTCAAGGTCCTTCTTTTTCATTGCATTAAATATATCATGCCACTCCCTTCTGTCCTGTAAGGTTTCTGTTGAGAAGGCTGATGATAGCCTCATAGGTTTTCCTTTGTATGTGATCATTTTTCTCCCTATAGCTGCTTTTAAAATATGTACTTATGCTTGATCTTTGCAATTTTAATTATTATATGTCTTGATATTGTCTTCCTTGTGTCCCTTGTGTTGGGAGATCTGTGGTCCTCCATGGCTTGAGAAACTATCTCCTTATCCAGATTGGGGACGTTTTCAGCAATTACTTCCTCGATGACACTTCCTATCCCCTTTTCTCTCTCTTCTTCTTCTGGTACCCCTACAATGCAGATATTGTTCCATTTGGTTTGGTCACACAGTTCTCTCAATATTCTTTGATTCTTAGAGATCCTTTGTTCTCTCTGTGCCTCAGCTTCTTTGTATTCCTCTTCTCTAATTTATATCCCATTTACCATATTTTCTACTACATCTATTCTGCTTATAAATCCCTTTATTGTATGTTTCCTTTCACATATGGAATTTCTTAATGATTGAATCTCCATCTTAAATTCATTCCTGAGTTCTTGAATATTTTTCTGTACCTTCATGAGCATGTTTATGATTTTTATTTTGAACTCTCTCTTTCAGCAAGATTGGTGAGTTCAGTTTCATGTGGCCCTCTATCTGGGATTTGTGAGGTTTTGGTCTGAACCAGCCTCTTTTGACATTTCATATTTTCATATGGTGCCCTCTAGTGCTTGTAAGCTCCAGTCTCTGGAGCTGCTCAGCCCCTAGAGTGAGGTTGGGTGTCATAGGGAGCAGCACTGGTGCCTGGGGGCAGGAAAGAGTTGTTTCCTGTTTCCTGGCTGCAGTGCCTCTCTCCAGTATCAGAGCCAGTGGGCCAAGCACACAGGTGTAAGCCTCCGTGCTTGGCATCTCTAGCTGTTCTAGGTGTGACCTCCTTCTGCCTAGTGTGAGGCCAGTGCAGTGTCTGCCAGTTTGTGAGCAGGTGCCGGCAGGCCAGGAGGAAGGTGCAGCAGGCTGTGTGTCACAGTGAGCCGCCTCAGAGCTGAGTAGGCAGCCAGGGGGTGGGGCACCTGAAGGTCCTCAAAGTTCCCAATCTGCTAGGCAAAGTGCATCCAGACAACTTTGTCCACCTATCCCTTCTGCCACACAGCAAGCTCTGTGCAAAACCTGCCCCTTTAGCAGCCTTCTCACTGCTAGGAAGCCTCTCAGACTACCTGCCTTTCCTTTGTTCCAGAGTGGCTGGATGTGGATCCCCACCCTCCACAAATGGCAGGAATCTCAGTCTGTCAAGCACTCCACCTGTCCCAGCTCGCCAACCCCAGCAACCTTCAGAGCACCATACAATGTAGGTCTGCGGCCCAAAGTAGATCTTCAGGGCTGGGTGTTCAGCAGTTCTAGGCTTCCACTACCTCCCCACTCCATTTGTCTTCCTCATGCCAGTGATCTGGGGTAGGGGAAGGGCTCAGGTTCTGCCATATCTAGGCTTTTGTACATTACCCTTTTTCGTGAGGTCTGCTCTATTCATGAGGTGTGTATACAGTCTGGTGCAGCCTTCTTTCCTGTTGCTGTTTTAGGGATAGTTGTATTAACTATATTTTCACACTATATGTGGTTTGGGGAGGAATTCTCTCACCTCTCACCCCTCCATCTTGAATCTACTCCTACTTTGTTTTTATATCTGTCTATATACCCATGTGGTAGGAAGATTGAACAGTTTGGACCATGATACAGAATTATGTTTAACCATGTAACAAGCTCAAAAAGAATAATCAGTTTTCTCTCAAAGAAGTAACAGAGACTCATACTGTCCATGGCAGTTGGTTCCAGGAATGGTGCTCTGTGTATGTTTGCACTAAACAGCTGATGGTTTTTATCAGTTAATATTCATACTTTCTTTTTGTGTATTTAAATTTTGTTTTAGTCTTCATTGTTAGTCTTGATTTCTAAAGGTAGTGTTATTGCAAAAGATGGCACCTACTGTCAGAGAGCTGGGTCCTACAATTAATCTCTATGAGTCTTAACATTTTCATCTGTCAGATTGGGTTAACTATATTTGCCTATTAATTATATTAATGAAGAACTTGAAGAACTGGGTGAAATACCAATTGATGAAATACTCTTTAATCATAGTGAAACATATTGAAAAATTATGATGACTATATATGGAAGGTAACAATCTTTACAAAGCATCAGCATCACTGGAAACCTTATCTTAGCCATCTTAGATGACATTAATAATATTTTGGGGGTGTTCAGAGTCAATTCCATCTTCAAAATGATCACCTTTTGTAATAAATAACTTTGAATGTGAAAGATATGTCACACTTGTGAAGAGCCTATTCAGACAATTCATTATGAAATGAACCATTGTCACTGATTGTGTACATTGGACATGTGCAATTTTGGCAGTATATCCATGCAACTTAGTAAGCCTGCTTTTTAAAAAGGTGTTCTTTCAAGTCTGACTCTTTCTATCCAGCCTAATGCCTCAAAACTTTTTCACAGAAACCTGTTTTCTGATTTTGAGTTCAGAATGGATTCCTTTGAAACACTATGGAGAAATTATCTATAAGTGGTTCTGGTCCTGCAGGGCAAGAAGCAGATCATGGAGGAAACATCTTCAAAAACACCTTCCACTCTGCCTCTGATGAATCTTGCTCTGGAGAGGTGAAGAGCAACAAAAAAGATTTTCATCTTGTCCTGTAAAGAGATTTCCCTGAAAGTTCAAAAAACTTGTCTTATAGCTGCTGCTTGCTCCCCTAGGTATTAATTATCTCCACTTATGGAAAGGCTTTGTCTTAGAAACAGGTATTCTCAAGAGACATGTTGAGAAATTCCTTTTTAGGAGGGGAATCATATTCACCACACTTGGAACTGACATATGTAAGAGTTGCCTTCTCTGTCCAGTTCTGCTGTTAAGAAAGATGAATGTCATGTCAATAGCAAGATAGCACAATTCCAGTAGTGCTTCTGTGATGCAGTTTCCCTGTAGACTCTTGTCACTGAAATAGCTTCTATGCTGTTATCACTACAAAACTTTTATTGAAAAAATCACTATTGAATGCTTGAGAGCAAAATCAGTGAGGTCATAAAAGTAATGGCAGACATTTTAAAGTTCTTCATCCCAAAACTGTTTTTGTTATTTCTCAGAAGGCTCTGGGAATAGTCAGCTAGAAATCCAGATTTCAGATAGTTTGGGACTCATAGTGGTGGTGTTGGGGGGTTCAGTATGAAATAATAGCACCAAAAACTTGGAGAGACATCTAAAGCATAACAAGAGGTTTTCAGTTGCTCCACATCCTTGTAACATGGTACTTTTGTTTTCCTTTTAGCCATTCTATGGGGTTATGTAGTGGTAAATTATTGTAGTTTTAATTTGCATTTCCATGCCACTACTGATGACCAATATATTTTCATGTTTTCCTTGGCCCTCTGTATATATTCCCTCTTTCTTTTTTGGGGGATAATGTATAACAGTTTATCCATTTTAAATGATTCAGCTTTTATGAGACAAATTAGATATATGCAGTTACATTTTCAGACCTCATTCTAATTTCATCATCCACTTTGTAATTTAAGTACAAATAGTTCATGTGTATTTACTCCTCCAAGAATTTCTATCTTCTATTGTATTATTTTGTATCCACCAGGTACATAAATTATTTAGTATATCCTCCTTCTTTCTGTATGACATAATCATATAAGTTTTAAAATGTATTAAGTACCACAAAAGAAGTTCTGTTTGACATTATCATTGTCTTTGGCTACTACATATATAACAAAAAGCCAAGTTTAGAGCAATGTTTTTACAATGTAACATTCTGTGACATCTTTTTTCTTCTACACTTGGCCTCATGGAGAGACTAAACCTGATTTCTTTAAAGGAAAGGAAAATTTTGAACATGCCAACTAGTCCCACTGCAGTTTCAGGAAAAGTATTAGTTCATATGTAGTCATTCAACAATATTCCTTATTATATTCAAATTACTTAAATATTGAATACCTTGATTTCACAAGGATATCCCAATTAGAGTCCATTTTAGTTTCTTGTGAGAAGCAGTAATTAAGTTAAGGGCTCTTACAAGGTGGCAGCCATACACAGGACATAAACTTTATGCTTCTTAAATGATTCTTCAGCTATATATGGTTTGTCTGTAATATCACTTCAACGTGTAGGGTTGTGATCATATTGCATTTCTGTTGCAGACTAACATAAATGAAGGTAGGGAAACAACATGTTTGAAAAACCAGATTCATTTTTGATAAAGAATAACCATGCTTTTTTTTTCAAAAAAGATATAGGCTACTACTTTTAAAGTTCAAGTTCTACCATCTTAATATTTAAACACACCTATACAGATTTTTAAAAATCACACATACACACAAGCTTTAGGTAGATGTGCAATAAACAAATTCCTTTTATAAACAAATTTGTAACTGAAAAGCCACAGTAGATGAAAAAAAGAATGATATTACTTGGTAAAATCCAGTGAAACCTATTGTATTTTTAAAGGACATGTAAGCATTCTAGGGTTTCACCTGCCTTCCATTTCTAGTTGCTCCTTAAAAAATTGCCAATTATGAACATGTAAGCTTCAACCTCAAACTTAGTCCTGATTTTGATTCAGGGTAAAGCAAAGCAAAAAAAAAAGCCCTTAAATTTCTATCTTAATATTATAGCCTTAATTCAAAATTGGTTTTATTTAAAATACAATGTTTATCAAAATGGGAAATAAATAAAACCAAGCAGAGATATATAATTATACATAATAGTTATTAATTACATGAGAAATGTTTGTAAGAATGTATCTAGAATACACTTGCTCTGTGAGTATCTTCAACAAATCAATTTTGACACCACACTGGCAGTCTTAAAAGCAGTAATGCAAAAGAGAATATATCAAGGAGGCGGAGCCAACATGGCGGCGTGAGTAGGACAGTGGGAATCTCCTCCCCAAAACATGTATGTTTTTGAAAATACAACAAATACAATTAATCCTAAAAGAGAGACCAGAAGACACAGGACAACAGCCTGACTACATCGACATGTGCGAGAGCTCAGTGCCTGGTGAAAGGGGTAAGATACAAGCCCTGGCTGGTGGGACCCCAGCACACCTCCCTTCAGCTCCCAGAGGGAGGGAGAGGGAGCCCAGGACTGCTAAACACCCAGCTGTAGCCAACCGCAGCAGAGCGCAGACACAGTGCATGCGTGTAGGGCTGGAAAATAGGGAAATAGGGCAGCAAGACCTCTGAGCGGGTGCCGAAGCTGATGCTCCTGTGACAAAGAAAAGCCTGTGCTCTTTGAAAGTCTTAAAGGGACAAGGATTTAACAGCTAGACGGAAACAACACAGGTCACAGCCCAGTGGCTGGAAATTACAGGGAAAACTGGGTGCACTAACCCCCTGGGCAACAGCTCTGAGACCCCTCACGAGGTAAACAGCCAAACAGCCCCTCCCAGTCCATTACCCTTCCTGGCACTGCGAAAGCAGAGAAACAGCCTAAGGCAAAACATGCCCACAGAAAGGCAGAAAGGAAAATTCCTACACTTTGGCCGGGCAAGACACAAAGAACCAGTCTACATGCAATTACCCAACACAGGCCACTAGGGGTCGCAGTTGCCCCAGTAAAGAAAGGCCAGTAGCAAGTGAAAAGTTTGGCCCTCCCAGCTGACAGTCAATAGCACCTGTCAACATGAAAAGGCAAAAAAATATGATCCAGACAAGACTAACAAGACAGCTTCGGCATCTGCTACATCTTCCCCTGAGAAGGAACCTGGGGAGATAGATTTAGCCAGTCTTCCTGAAAAAGAATTCAAAACAAAAGTCATAACCATGCTGATGGACTTGCAGAGAAATATGCAAGAACTAAGGAAGGAGAATACAGAAATAGAACAAGCTCTGGAAGGACTTCAAAACAGAATGGATGAAATGCAAGAGACCATTAATGGTCTAGAAAACAGAGAACAGGAATGCAGAGAAGCTGATGCAGAGAGAGATAAAAGGATCTCCAGGAATGAAAGAATTCTAAGAGAGCTGAGTGACCAAACTAAAAGGAACAATATCTGCATTATAGAAATACCAGAAGAAGAAGAGAGAGAAAAAGGGATAGAAAGTGTCTTTGAAGAAATAATTGCCAAAAACTTCCCCAAACTAGGGGAAGAAATGGCCTCTCAGACCACAGAGGTACACAGAACTCCCATGACAAGTGATCCAAGGAGAGCAACACTAAGACTCATAATAATTAAAACGGCAAAGATCAAAGACAAGGACAAAGAATTAAAGGCAGCCAGAGAGAAAAAAAAGGTTACCTACAAAGGAAAACCCATCAGGCTATCATCAGACTTCTCAACAGAAACCCTAGAGGCCAGAAGAGAATGGCATGATATACTTCATGCAGTGAAACAGAAGGGCCTCGAACCAAGACTACGTTATCCAGCACGAATATCATTTAAATATGAAGGAGGGATTAAACAATTCCCAGAGAAGCAAAAATTGAGGGAATTTGCCTCCCACAAACCACTTCTTCAGGGCATACAGGGACTGCTCAAGATGGGAGCACTCCTAAAAAGAGCACAGAACACAACACCCAACATATGAAGAAGGGAGGAGGAGGAATAAGAAGGGAGAGAAATAAAGAATCATCAGAATGTGTTTATAATAGCTCAACAAGCGAGTTAAGTTAGACAGTAAGATAGTAAAGAAGCGAACCTTGAACCTTTGGTAACCACAAACTTAAAGCCTGCAATGGCAATAAGTTCATACCTTTCAATAATCACCCTAAATGTAAATGGACTGAATGCACCAATCAAAAGACACAGAGTAATAGAATGGATAAAAAAGCAAGATCCATCCATATGCTGCTTACAAGAGACTCACCTCAAACCCAAAGACATGCACAGACTTAAAGTCAAGGGATGGAAAAAGATATTTCAGACAAAAAACAAAGAGAAGAAATCAGGTGTTGCAATTCTGGTATTAGACAAGACAGACTTCAAAATAAAGAAAGTAACAAAAGACAAAGAAGGACATTACATAATGATAAAGGGCTCAGTCCAACAAGAGGATATAACCATTCTAAATATATATGCACCCAATACAGGAGCAGCAACATACCTGAAACAAATATTA
Organism: Manis javanica; assembly: GCF_040802235.1. Lineage (NCBI taxonomy): Eukaryota > Metazoa > Chordata > Mammalia > Pholidota > Manidae > Manis > Manis javanica. Next base: position 68,388,280 of record NC_133166.1, read on the forward strand.
ACAGAACTAAAGGAGGAAATAGAATGCAATGCATTCATTCTAGGAGACTTCAACACACCATTCAATCCAAAGGACAGATCCACCAGACAGAAAATAAGTAAGGACACAGAGGCACTGAACAACACACTAGAACAGATGGACCTAATAGACATCCACAGAACTCTACATCCAAAAGCAACAGGATACACATTCTTCTCAAGTGCACATGGAACATTCTCCAGAATAGACCACATACTAGGCCACAAAAAGAGCCTCAGTAAATTCCAAAAGATTGAAATCCTACCAACCAACTTTTCAGACCACAAAGGCATAAAACTAGAAATAAACGGTACAAAGAAAGCAAAAAGGCTCACAAACACATGGAGGCTTAACAACACGCTCTTAAATAATCAATGGATCAATGACCAAATCAAAATGGAGATCCAGCAATATATGGAAACAAATGACAACAACACTAAGCCCCAACTTCTGTGAGACACAGCAAAAGCAGTCTTAAGAGGAAAGTATATAGCAATCCAAGCATATTTAAAAAAGGAAGAACAATCCCAAATGAAAGGTCTAATGTCACAATGATCAAAATTGGAAAAAGAAGAACAAATGAGGCCTAAGGTCAGCAGAAGGAGGGACATAATAAAGATCAGAGAAGAAATAAATAAAATTGAGAAGAATAAAACAAGAGCAAAAATCAATGAAACCAAGAGCTGGTTCTTCGAGAAAATAAACAAAATAGACAAGCCTCTAGCCAGACTTATTAAGAGGAAAAGAGAGTCAACACAAATCAACGGTATCAGAAATGAGAAAGGAAAAATCACGACGGACCCCACAGAAATACAAAGAAATATTAGAGAATACTATGAAAACCTATATGCTAACAAGCTGGGAAACCTAGGAGAAATGGACAACTTCCTAGAAAAATACAACCTTCCAAGACTGACCCAGAAAGAAACAGAAAATATAAACAGACTAATTACCAGCAACGAAATTGAAGAGGTAATCAAAAAACTACCAGAAAACAAAACCCCCGGGTCAGATGGATTTACCTCAGAATTTTATCAGACATACAGGGAAGACATAATACCCATTCTCCTTAAAGTTTTCCAAAAAATAGAAGAGGAGGGGATACTCCCAAACTCATTCTATGAAGCTAACATCACCCTAATACGTAAACCAGGCAAAGACCCCACCAAAAAAGAAAACTACAGACCAATATCCCTGATAGATGTAGATGCAAAAATACTCAACAAAATATTAGCAAAACGAATTCAAAAATACATCAAAAGGATCATACACCATGATCAAGTGGGATTCTTCCCAGGGATGCAAGGATGGCACAACATTCGAAAATCCACTAACATCATCCACCACATCAACAAAAAGAAAGACAAAAACCACATGATCATCTCCATAGATGCTGAAAAAGCATTTGACAAAGTTCAACATCCATTCATGATAAAAACTCTCAGCAAAATGGGAATAGAGGGCAAGTAACTCAACATAATAAAGGCCATATATGATATACCCACAGCCAACATTATATTGAAAGCGAGAAGCTGAAAGCTTTTCCTCTGAGATCGGGAACTAGACAGGGATGCCCACTCTCCCCACTGTTATTTAACATAATACTGGAGGTCCTAGGCACGGCAATCAGACAAAACAAAAAAAATACAAGGAATCAAGATTGGTAAAGAAGAAGTTAAACTGTCACTATTTGCAGATGACATGATACTGTACATAGAAAACCCTACAGACTCCACCCCAAAACTACTAGAACTGATATCGGAATACAGCAAAGTTGCAGGATACAAAATTAACACACAGAAATCTGTGGCTTTCCTATACACTAACAATGAACCAACAGAAAGAGAAATCAGGAAAACAACTACATTCACAATTGCATCAAAAAGAATAAAATACCTAGGAATAAACCTAACCAAAGAAATGAAAGACTTATACTCTGAAAACGACAAGTCCCTCTTAAGAGAAATTAAAGGGGACACTAACAGATGGAAATGCATCCCATGCTCGTGGCTAGGAAGAATTAATATCGTCAAAATGGCCATCCTGCCCAAAGCAATATACAGATTTGATGCAATCCCTATGAAACTACCAGCAACATTCTTCAATGAACTGGAACAAATAATTCAAAAATTCATATGGAACCACCAAAGACCCCGAATAGCCAAAGCAATCCTGAGAAAGAAGAAGAAAGTAGGTGGGATCTCACTCCCCAACTTCAAGCTCTATTATAAAGCCATAGTAATCAAGACAATTTGGTACTGGCACAAGAACAGAGCCACAGACCAATGGAACAGACTAGAGAATCCAGACATTAACCCAGACATATATGGTCAATTAATATTTGATAAAGGAGCCATGAACATACAATGGCGAAATGACAGTCTCTTCAACAGATGGTGCTGGCAAAAATGGACAGCTACATATAGGAGAATGAAACTGGACCATTGTCTAACCCCATATACAAAAGTAAACTCAGAATGGATCAAAGACCTGAATGTAAGTCATGAAACCATTAAACTCTTGGAAAAAAACATGGGCAAAAACCTCTTAGACATAAGCATTAGTGACCTCTTCTTGAACATATCTCCCCGGGCAAGGAAAACAACAGCAAAAATGAACAAGTGGGACTATATTAAGCTGAAAATCTTCTGTACAGCAAAAGACACCATCAATAGAACAAAAAGGAACCCTACAGTATGGGAGAATACATTTGAAAATGACAGATCCGATAAAGGCTTAACGTCCAGAATATATAAAGAGCTCACATGCCTCAACAAACAAAAAACAAATAACCCAATTAAAAAATGAGCAGAGGAACGGAACAGACAGTTCTCCAAAAAAGAAATACAGATGGCCAACAGACACATGAAAAGATGCTCCACATCGCTAATTATCGGAGAAATGCAAATTAAAACTACAAAGAGGTGTCACCTCACACCAGTAAGGATGGCTGCCATCCAAAAGACAAACAACAACAAATGTTGGCAAGGCTCTGGAGAAAGGGGAACCCTCGTACACTGCTGGTGGGAATGTAAATTAGTTGAACCATTGTGGAAAGCAGTATGGAGGTATATCAAAATGCTCAAAATGGACTTACCATTTGACCCAGGAATTGCACTCCTAGGAATTTACCCTAAGAATGCAGCAATCAAGTATGAGAAAGACCAATGAACCCCTATGTTTATCGCAACACTATTTACAATAGCCAAGAACTGGAAGCAACCTAAATGTCCATCGATAGATGAATTGATAAAGAAGATGTGGTACATATACACAATGGAATACTACTCAACCATAAGAAAAGGGCAAATCCTACCATTTGCAGCAACATGGATGGAGCTGGAGGGTATTATGCTCAGTGAAACAAGCCAAGTGGAGAAAGAGAAATATCAAATGATTTCACTCATCTGTGGAGTATAAGAACAAAGGAAAAACTGTAGGAACAAAATAGCAGCAGAATCACAGAACTCAAGAATGGACTAACAGGTACCAAAGGGAAAGGGACTGGGGAAGATGGGTAAGTATGGAGGGATAAGGGAGGGGGAGAAAAAGGGGGGTATTAAGATTAGCATTCATGGGGGCGTGGAAGAAAGGGGAGGACGGTACAACACACAGAAGACAAGTAGTGATTCTACAACATTTTGTTACACTGATGTACAGTGACTGTAAAGGGGTATATAGGGGGGACCTGGTTTAGGGGAGAGCCTAGTAAACAAAATATTCATCATGTAAGTGTAGATTAATGATAAAAAAAAAAGCAGTTCCTGTGTGGTGACCTCCAATGAGTTCTACACAATGATATAAAGGGCATATAAAAGTGTAGGCATAGGGTCTGTTTGTGTTTATACAGAGGATCAAAGCCTAATTTGGCTACTCCTAAAATGAACTAAGATACGATATGAAAAAGAACTTCCAACATCAGCACTCTCGGGAAGACTCATGCCAGAAGATGACCCTCAAAAAACCCCAACAAAGATCCATGCACTGCTACAGGTGTAGATGCACTCATCCCACCAGTTCCTGGACTTGCCATGGGAATGAAGAAGGAGATATGTAAGCTGGCCTGTGCATACAGGAAAACAACAAATTTGACTGGATCTTAACTGTTGGAACTCAACCAAGAATTAGGAGAAGTGAAAATTGTAGCGCTCCAAAATCTTACAACTACAGACTATTTACTGTTTAAAGAACATATGGGATGTGAACAGTTCCCAGGAATGGGTTGTTTTAATTTGTCTGATTTATCTCAGACTGTTTAAGTTCAGTTGGACAATACTCACCATATTATAGATAAGTTTTCACAAATGCCTAAGGTGCCTAACTGGTTTTCTTGGTTTCACTGGAGATGGCTGGTAATTACAGGTATGCTTTGGTTACATAACTGTACTCCTATTATGTTAATGTGTGTGTGCAATTTAATTAGTAGTTTAAAACCTATACATGCTGAAGTTAATCTACAAGAAGGTATGTCAAAGAAATAATCAATCTTCCCAGGTTTTCTTCCACCTGCTACTTCTATAGCTTTTCTTCTTCCTTCCTAATTATAACCCTTAAGTAGAATTCGTGCCTCATATCGAATTTACCGAGTATCATAATTCTTCCAAGTGGTAAAGGCACCTCAAGAAAAATGCTGGGCATAGAAGCCACAGGGCATAAAATATGCAAAGAAGTAAAAAGCTAACCTTTTCAAACAATAAGGTTTCTCTCTCACTTACCAACTTGACATTTCCCTGTATGGCCCCGGAAGATGACTGGTTAGCCAGAGACGGGTAAGAGTCCTCAAGGGAGGAACAACCTAAGACAGGCACAGTCACAGGAGGGCTATCAGGTGAGAAAATGGGGATCAACAGAGGTGAGGCTTAGAATCTCCCCCCCACCCCATTCTGAGAGAAATCTTCTGCATATGTGGATGTTTTATTGCCCTTGTCTAGCTTGGATTAACACATAGTCTACAGGCACACACCTGATCATCTACATTTGCTCTCTTACAACATCAAACTATATTTTCTACCTTTATCTTTTATCTACCTACCACTTCAGCATTTTATTAAAAATAATAATAATAAAGAGAGAAATGTGGTATCCACATATAAATCAAGTATAAAAATCAAATGAATATTCATATTTGAACTGACTGTTTATAGTCCATAATGCATGATCAAAACCAAAAGCCTCTGTGATGACTGCCCTTGTAATGTTCACCATGTAACTTATTCACTATGTAAGAATTTGTTCTCCATGTAAGAACTTGTTCGTTATGCTTCAGAAGATTGGAGACTGACGAAAATTAGGCTTGGGGTGGATTAATGATTGTGCATTGAGCATTGACCCCCTTTACAGAATTTTATTGTGGTTAACAACCATTTGATCAGTAAATATGAGAGATGCCCTCACAAAAAAAAAGTACACACTTCCAATTGTAAAATAAGTAAGTAACTGGGATGTAATGTATAGCAAAAGGTATATAGTCAAGGTATTGTAACAGCTTGGTATGGTGATGCCTGGTACCTAGAATTATCATGTATATAAATGTTAAATCACTGTGTTGTACACCTGAAACTAATGTAATACTGTGTGTAAACTACCCTTCAATAAAAATTTAAAAAAAGAAAATATATCAAATAACACATACACATCTTAAAGACTTTTCACTGAACTACCAATGCCTTCTATGCAATGTTACTCTTTTCCATAGCTGTATTAACAACTACTAAAAAAGGAAAAATGAGATTAAAATCACTGGTACTGGAGATTCAAGATGGCGGTGTGAGAGGTGAGAGAGAGAGAGCTCCTCCCAAAATCACATATAGTATGAAACTATACCTAATACAACTAACCCTGGAACACCAACAGGAGGGAAGGCTGCACCAGACTGCATATAGACCTCACGAATAGAGCAGACCTCACGAAGCAAGGTAACGTACCAAAGCCTTGATCTGGTGGGACCCAAGCCCATCCCCCACCCCAGCTTACCAACAGCAGGAAGAGAAATCGTGTGGGGAGGGGGTGGAAGCCTAAGACTGCTGAACACCCAGCCCCAGAGGTCTGCATTGGAGCACAAACCTACATTGTGTGGTGCTCTGGAGGCTGATGGGGTTGGGGAGCTGGAACAGGTGGAGTGCTTGAGAGACTGAGATTCTGGCCATTTGTGAAGGATGGGGGTCCACATCCAGCTTCACTGGGACAAAGGAAAGGCAGGCAGTCTGAGAGGCTTCCTAGCAGTGAGAGAGCTGCTGAAGGGGCAGGGTTTGCATGGTGCTGACTGGGAGAAGGGATAGGTGGACAAGGTTGTCTGGGTGCGCTCTGTCCAGCAGGTTGGGAACTTTGAGGAGCTTCAGGAGCCCCATCCCCCTAGCTGGCTACTCCGCTCTGAGGCCCACCACTGTGACATGCAGCCCACTGTGCCTTCCTCCTGGCCTGCAGGCACTGGCTCATAAAGATAATGGATAAAGACAAATTTTTAAAAGCATCTTAGAGAAAAAAGATCACATACAAAGGAAAATCCATGAGGCTTTCATCAGATTTCTCAACAGAACCTTTACAGGCCACAAGGGAGTGGCATGATATATTTAATGAAATGAAGCAGATTGGCCTCGAACCAAGAATACTCTACCCGGAAAGGTTATCATTTAAATTTGAAGGAGGGATTAAACAATTTTCAGATAAGCAAAAGCTGAGAGAATATACTTCCCCCAAATCACCTCTACAGTGCATTTTGGAGGGAGTGCTGTAGAAGGAAGAATTCCTAAGGCTAAATAGATGTCACCAGGGGAAATAAAGCTACAGCAATGTAGAACGATTAATTACTAAGCGGATGCCAAATCAAATCAACTACCCCCAAAATCAATCAAAGCATAGACAAAGACTACAGAATATGATACTTAATATATAAAGAATGAAGGAGGAAGCAAAAGGAGGAAAAGGACACATTTAGGTTGTGTTTGTAACAACATATGAAGTGAGTTAAATTAGAATGTCTGGTAGTAAGAGAATTATGCTTGAATCTTTGGTAAACACAAATCTAAAGCCTGCAATAGCAATAAGTACATACCTATCAATAATCACCCTAAATGTAAATGCTCTGAATGCACCATTCAAAAGATATTGAGCCACTAAATGATTAAAAAACAAGACCAGTCTATATGCTGCCTACAAGGGACTCACTTCAAACCCAAAGACATACACAGACTGAAAGTGAAGGGATGGAAAAAGATATTTCATGCAACTTACAGCAAGAAAAAAAGCAGGAGTTGTAGTTCTTGTATCAGACAAAAGACGTGGAAACAAAGAAAGTCACAAGAGACAAGGACATTACATAATGAAAAAGGAGTCAGTCCAACAAGATGATATAACTATTATAAATATCTATGCATCAACACAGGATCATCTATATATGTGAAACAAATACAAACATAATTAGAGGGGGAAATAGAATATAATTCATTCATATTAGGAAACTTCAATACACCACTTACTCCAAAGAACAGATCAACCAGACAGAAAGTAAGCAAAGAGACAGAGGCACTGAACAATGTATTAGAACAGGTGGACCTAACGAATATCTACAGAACACTCCATCCAAAAACAACAAGATACACATTCTTCTCAAGTGCACATGGAACACTTTTCAAGAATAGATCATATACTAGGCCACAAAAAGAGCTTCAGGTAATCCAAAAGCATTGAAATTGTACCAACCAGCTTCTCAGATCACAAAGATATGAAACTAGAAATAAATTACACAAACAAAATGAAAAAGTGCACAAACACATCAGAGCTTAATAACATGCTCCTAAATAATGAGTGGACCAATGACCAAATAAAAACAGGAATCAAACAATATATGGAGACAAATGACAACAATAATTCAACACCATACAATCTGTGGAATGTAGCCAAGGCAGTGCAAAGGGAAGTATATTACTATACAGTACTACCTCAGGAAAGAAAAACAATCCCAAATGAACAGTCTAAACGCACAATTAAGAAACTAGAACAGGAAGAATAAATGAGACCCAAAGTCAATAGAAGGAGGGACATAATAAAGATGAGAGCATAAATAAATAAACTCAAGAAGAATAAAACAATAGAGAGAATCAATTAAAGCAGGAGCTGGTGCTTCAGGAAAATAAAGAAAATAGATAAACCCCTAGCCAGTATCTTGATACGTCTGGCTAGGGGTTTATCTATTTTGTTTATTTGAGACGAATTTGGTTTGCTAATATTTTGTTGAGTATTTTTACATTTATGTTCATCAGGGATATTGGTCTGTAATTTTCTTTTTTTGTGGTGTCTTTGCCTGGTTTTGGTATTAGAGTGATGTTGGCCCCATAGTATGATTTTGGAAATATTCCCTCCTCATCTACTTTTTGGACAACTTTAAGGAGGGTGGGTATTAGGTCTTCACTAAATGTTTGATAACATTCAGCAGTGAAGCCACCTGGTACAGGGATTCAATTTCCTTGCTGGTAATTGGTCTATTCATATTTTCTGTTTCTTCCTGGGTCAGCCTTGGAAGATTGTATTTTTCTAGTAAGTTGTCCATTTCTTCTAGGTTATCCAGTTTGTTAGCATATAATTTTTCATAGTATCCTGTCATAATTCTTCGTATTCTGTGGTGTCCATAGTGACTTTTTCCTTTCTCATTTCTGATTCTGTTTATGTGTGTAGACTCTTTTTTTCTTGATAAGTCTGGCTAGGGGATTATCTATTTTATTTACTTTCTTGAAGAACCAGCTCCTGCTTTCATTGATTCTTTCTATTTCATTTTTCTAGATTTTATTTATTTCTGCTCCAATCTTCATTATATCCCTCCTTCTACTGACTTTCACCCACATTTGTTCTTCTTTTTCTAGTTTCATTAATTGTGAGTTTAGGCTGTTCATATGGGACTGTTCTTCCTTCCTCATGTAGGCCTGTGTTGCAATATACTTCCCTCTTAGCATGGTTTTGCCTACATCCCACAGATTTTGTGATGTTGAATTATTGTTGTCATTTATCTCTATATATTGCTTGATCTCTGTTTTAGCAGTCCATCACCTTAAGCACTCGGCCACCTCGTCTACATTGATCTCTGTTTTAATTTGGGCATTGACCCATTGATTATTTAGGAGCATGTTGTTAAGCCTCCATGTGTTTGTGACTTTTTTATTTTCTTTGTGTAATTTATTTCTAGTTCTACCTTTGTGGTCTGAGAAGCTGGTTGGTACAATTTCAGTCCTTCTGAATTTACTGAGGCTCCTTTTGTGACCTAGTATACGATCTGTTCTTGAAAATGTTCCATGTACACTTGAGAGGAAGGTTTATCCTGCTGCTTTTGGGTGGAGTGTTCTATAGACATCTGTTAGGTCCACCTGTTCTAATACGTTGCTCAATGCTTTGATCTCAAATAAATGAATCAAAAAGATCATCCATCATGATCAAGTGGGATTCATCCCAGGGATGCGAGAGTGGTACAACATGTGAATATCCATCAACATCATCCACCACATCAACAAAAAGAAGGACAAAAAACACATAATCTCTCCATAGATGTGGAAAAAGCATTCAACAAAATTCAACATCCATTCATGATAAAAAATTTAAAAAATGGGTACAGAGGACAAGTACCTCCACATAATAAAGGCCATATACAACAAACCCACAGCCAACATTGTACATAACAGTGAGAGGCTGAAAGCTTTTCATTTAAGATCAGGAAAAAGACAAGGGAGCACTGTCTCCCCACTTCTATTCAACATAGTTCTGGAGGGCCTAGCCACAACAATGAGACAACACAAAGGACTAACAGGCATCCAGATTGGCAAGGAAGAAGTCAAACTGTCCTTGTTTGCAGATGACATATTTTTCATAAAAAATCATAAGGAATCCTTTCCCAAACTACTAGATCTAATATCTGAATTCAGCAATGTTGCAGGATGCAAAAGTAATGCACAGAAATCTGTTGCACTCCTATACACTAACAATGAACTAGCAGAAAGAGAAATCAGGAAAACAATTCCATTCACAATTGCATCAGAAAGAATAAAATACCTAGGAATAAACCTAATCAAGGAAGTGAAAGCCTTATACTCTGAAAATCTACAAGACACTCATGAGAGAAATTAAAGAAGATACCATTAAATGAAAACACATCCCATGCTCATAGATAGGAAGAATTAATATTGTCAAAGTGGCAATTCTGCCTAAAGCAATCTACAGATTTCAATGCAATCCCTATCAAAATACCAACATCATTCTTCAATGAACTAGAAAAAAATCATTGTAAAATTCATATGGAACCACAAAATATCCTGAATAGCCGAAGCAATCCTGAGAAGGAAGTATAAAGTGGGGGGAATTGTTCTCTCTGACTCCAAGCTCTACTATAAAGCCACAGTAATCAAGACAATTTGGTACTGGCACAAGAACAGACCCATAGACCAATGGAATAGACTAGACTGCCCAGATATAAACCCAAGCATATATGATCAATTAATATACAATAAAGGAGCCATAGGTATACAGCATGGAAATGACAAACTCTTTAACAGCTGGAGTTGGCAAAACTGGACAGCTTCATGCAAGAGAATGAAACTGGATAATTGTCTAACCCCATACACAAAAGTAAACTCAAAATGGATCAAAGACCTGAATGTAAGTCAAGAAACCATAAAACTCTTAGGAAAAAACATAGGCAAAAATCTCTTGGACACAAACATGAGCAACTTCTTCATGAACATGTCTCCCTGGGCAAGGTAAACAAGAGCAAAAATGAACAAGTGGGACTATATCAAACTGAAAACCTTCTGTACAGCAAAGCACACCATCTGTGGAACAAAAAGACATCCTATAGTATGGGAGAATGTATTCATAAATGACATTTCCGTTATCGAGTTGACATCCAATTTATATAAAGAGTCCATACACCTCAACAAACAAAAAGCAAATAAGCCAATTAAAAATGGGCAGAGGAGCTGACAGACACTTCTCCAAAGAAGAAATTCAGATGACCAACAGCACATGAAAATATGCTCCACATCACTAATCATCAGAGAAATGCAAATTAAAACCACAATGAAATATCACCCCACAGCAGTTTGGAAGGCCACCATCCAAAAGATAACCACAAATGTAGGCGAGGATGTATAAAAAGAGGAATCCTCCTACACTGCTTATGGGAATGTAAATTATTTCATCCATTGTGGAAAGCAGTATGGAGGTTCCTCAAAAGACTAAAATCAGAAATACCATTTGACCCAGGAATTCTGCTCCTAGGAATTTACCCAAAGAATGTAGTATCCCAGTCTGAAAAAGACATATGCACTCCTATGTTTATTGCAGCACTATTTACAACAGCCAAGAAATGGAAACAACTTAAGTGTCCATCAGTAGAAGAGTGGATAAAGAAACTGTGTTACATATACTCAATGGAATATTATTCAGCCATAAGAAGAAAACAAATCTTTCCATTTTTTGCAACAACATGGGTGGGACTAGAGGTTATTATGCTCAGTGAAATAAGCCAGGTGGAGAAAGACAAGTATCAAATTATTTCATTCATCTGTGGAGTATAAGAACAAAGAAAAAACTGAAGGAACAAAACAGCAGCAGACTCACAGAACCCAAGAATGGACTAACAGTTACCAAAGGGAAAGGGACTGGGGAGGATGGGTGGGAAGGGAGAGATAAGCATGGGGAAAAAGAAAGGGGGCATTATGATTAACATGTATAATGTAGCAGGAGGGCATGGGGAGGGTTGTGCAACACAGAGAAGACAACTAGTGATTCTACAGCATCTCACTACACTGATAGACAGTGACTATAATCGGGTGTGTGGAGGGGGCTTGGTGAAGGGGGGAGCCTAGTAAACATAATGTTATTCATGTAATTGTAAATTAATGATAACAAAAACATATCCACAGTTGGCTATGCTCAAAATGGTAATCTCATTCTATGTGTCCTAATTTCCCTGTGTCTGGACATTGACTGCATATTTAGGGATACTGGTCATCTCAGTTATCCACATGCAGTTGTGTACTTCCTCTTCCTGGACACTGGTCACATTAAAAAACTTTATTTTTAGGGAGTTTTACATTCACAACTATTTGAGCAAAAAGTATGGAGAATTCTTGCCTGACCCCTATCTCCAAGGAACAAATCTCCCCCATTATGGGCATTCCATACTACAATGGCACATTTGTTACAACTGATGAACCTACATTGAAACATCGTTATTATGCAAAGTCAACAGTTTGCATTCATGCTGTCTCCTGTGCTGTGCATTTTATGGGTTTGGACAAATGTATAATGATATTATATCCACCATCATACTATTATACCAAATAATTTTGGTATCAGAACCCTAAAAGTTCTCTGTGCTATCCTACTCATCCCTCCCATAATCCCAGCCCCTAGAAACCACTGATCATTTTACCATCTCCATAGTTTTGCCTTTTTTGGAATGTCACATAGTTGCAATTATACAATATGTAGGCATATGAGATTGGCTTCTTTCATTTTCCAATATACATTTTGGTTTCCTCTATGTCTTCTCATGACTTGATAGCTCATTTCCTTTTAGTGCTAAAAAAATATTCATTATCTGGATGGACCACAATTTATCTACTCACCTGCTGAAGAGCATCTTGGTTGCTTCCATGTTGACCATTATAAATAAAATTTCTAGAAATACCTTTGTTCAGATTGTCTTTCCCCTAAACTTTACTGAAATATAATTGACATACAACAATGTATAAGCCTTGGTAGAAAATGTAATGTTATATACATAAATACTGTGATTACCACAAAGGTTAGTTGTAACATCCATCACCTCACATAATTACTATTTTTGTGGTAATAACACTTAAGATCTATTCTCAAGTATATATTAGAGTTGTTAACTCTAGTAATCATCCTAACTGAATATTAGATGCCCGGAACTTATTCATCTTAAACTGAAAGGTTGTAACCTTTGACCAACATCTCCCCACTTTCCCCACCCCCAGATCCTGGCAACCACCTTTCTATTCTCTCTTCCTTGCAATTTGGTTTATTTTAGATTTGAAATACAGGGGAGATCATACAGTATTTGTCTTTGCCTGACTGAGGGAACAGACAGGATTTTCTCTTGGTCCTTGTGCCAGCAGGCCTGCTAGCAGACAATAGCTGGGAGTAGTCTGGAGTTGCATGTATATCCTTTTGTGCAGACATAAATTTTCAATTAATTTGAGTAAATACTGGTTAGCATGATTACTGGATTACATGTTATGATTATGTTTACTTTTGTAAGAAACTGCCAATATGCCTTCCAAAATGGCTGATTTATTTATCTAGTCTTTCACTAATACCACACTATCTTGATTATTATAGCTTTATAATAGGTCTGAAGTTGGGTAGTGTCAGTCCTCAAGCTTTGTTCTTACCTTCAGTAAATATTGACTATTCTGGGGCTTTTGCCTCTGCACATAAGCCTTAGAATCAGTATGTCAGTATCCACAACATAACTTGATGTGATTTGATTAGGATTGCATTGAATCTATAGATCAAGTTGGGAAGAACTGACATCTTGACAATGTTGAGTCTTCCTATCTATGAAAATGGAATATCTCTCCATTTTTTAAATTCTTTGAGATCTTTCATTAGAGTTTAATATTTCTCCTTATACAGATCTTGTGCTTATTTAGTAAGATGTATACCTAAGTATTTAATTTTTACTAATGTAAATGACAATGTTTTAATTTCAAATCCTACTTCAGAGCTGACATATAGAAAAATGACTGACTTTTGTTCATTAATCTTGTATCCTGAAGCTTTACTATCATTTATTAGTTCCAGGAATATTTTTATTGGTTCTTTAGGATTTTTGACAGATTATCATGTCATCTGCAAATACAAACTATTTCTTTTTTATCAGTATATCTTTTGTTCAGTTTTCTTATTTCATTAAATAGGAATTCCAGTACGATGTTTAAAAGTAGTGTGAGAAGCAACATCCTTGTCTTATTCCTGATCTTAATGGTAAGGCTTCCAGTTTCTCACCATCAAGTATGATTTTAGCTCCAAGTATAATTTTACATCCTTTTTTTTCACTCAAAACTAAATATTTCACTCCATTCACTTTTCGCTTGGATGATTTCTGAGAAGTTGGATGTAATTTTTTTTCTGCTCCTTGCTGTGATGGTCCCAGTCTATTGATAGTGATGATAGGATTGCCTGAGGCACTCACTGGACCCATATTACTTATAACACATCTCCACAAACATTCCCCCCCCTGAGATTAATTCTGTGGCAGGACTGGCCCTTGTGGTTCTTATTTTGATGGTTCTTCAGCAAAAGCCATCAGGAAACTTTGAGGAACAAGATTTATTACTCATTGGTCCTGGAGGGTGCCTGACACACCTGAGGGACAAACACAGAGGTCACAGGTAGAGAGAGTGAGAGTTTGAGCACAGACCTAGGGCTCTGTCTTTATTGGGGACTGAGGGTAGAGTGTCTATGGTTTTATGTGTTCTTTCTTATTGGCTAATAGAGAGCATAAGAGCAGGAATTAGGGCATGAGAAGGGGTCAGTGGGGTCACTCAAGTGGTCTGTTATCTGGGTTACTCAGGGTTTTCTGAAAGAGGGAACTTCATAGGTGTATTTGACCTAATTCCTTAACTGGTTATTTTGGTAGTAGTTGTGTCATGTGCAGGCAATATGTTTATGGATGTCTTTTTGAAATGGATGCCTTGGCAATCAGAAGCTTAATGTCAAGTACTTACCCTACAATCAAAGACCTTCATGTCAGGTATAGGCAAGGTGGTTTTGCCTCTGGCTTTTTTCAAGTTTTAAAAATTTATCTTTGATTTTCTGAAGTTTGAATGTGATACACCTCGGTATAGTTTTTTGTTTCTTTGTTTACTTTATGTCATTTATCCTACACCATGTTCTCTTAGTTTTCAAGGTCTGTTGTTTTGTGTCTGATATTAATTTGGGGAAAAATTCTCCTCTTTATTGCTTCAAATATTGCTTCTGTTCCTTTCTTTCCTTCTTTTTCTGTTATTCCCATTTTATATATGTTACACCTTTTGTTGTTGTCTCACAGTTCTTGGATAATATGTGCCTTTTTTTCTTTTCAGTTTTTTTTTCAGATTTGGAAATCTCTATTGTCATATTCTCTGGCTCAGCACTTCTTTCTTCAGCCACATGCAGTCTACTAGTGAACCAATCAAAGGTATTCTTGATTTGTTATAGTGTTTCTGATCTCTGGCATTTCTTTTGGATTCTTTCTTAGAATTTCTTCTCTTCCTACATTATCCATGTGTTCTTACTTTCCCACTTTTTCATGAAAGACCTTAACATATTTATCATAGTTTAAGAACATTCCTGATCTAATTTCAACATCTTTCATATCTGACCCTGGCTCTAATATTTATTCAGTCCCTTCAAACTGTTTTTTGGCTTTTAGTATGCTTTGCAATCTTTTATTGCAATATGGATGTGATGAACTGGGTGAAAGGAACTGCAGTAAATAAGTCCTTAGTAATGTGGTAATAAGGTTTTGGGTGAGAGGAAGTGTCTATAGTTCTATGATGAAGTCTCAGTTTTTTGTGAGCCTATGCCCTTGGACTGTGTAGTTCACCATTGCTTCTCACCCCACTCTCCATCTGCACTTGGGAAAAAATGGCAAGAGGAGGCTAGAGTTGGGTATTCATTTCCTCTAGGTAGATTGGGGTCTCATAAAATTAGGGCATGGTAAAATAGTTTCTCCTGTGGGAAGGTCTTGCTGAGAACAGAGGAATCAGGTTTATTTCAAAATGGTCCCTTTCCCCTTGCACTGCCAGAAATGTGACAGAATTTCTGGAGGCAGAGCTACTACAGTTAAAACTTACAAAGTAACTTTTATGACTGGGTCCCCCTGGAGTTTTTATCTTTTGGGTCTGTCCCCATTAAGCCTCCAGCAATTGATCAATTACCGTTCAATTTTTCTGACCTCAGCAATTTGTTCCTAGGATGGTTTCTGCTCATGGGTTTCTACTCCAGTAATGTGATTCTCTGTTAACTCCCTGTCTGTGTTCCCAGCTTTAGTGGTAATGGTTTATACTGTGACCTCATTTCTCTTGACATATCTAAGAGGAATAGTTAATTTTTCATTTTGTTCAGTTTTCTACTTGTAGGAGGAATTTGCTACTTCTAAATGCCTTACTTTCCAAACTGGAACTGGAAGGCCCCTTACTCATATTTTAGAAGAATTTTAAATGAAATCAAAGTTCCTTGCCAATATCTGTAATGCCTAGCATTAAACCTCAGTTTGTTCTATCCTGTTTGGTTCTTACTCCTCTTCAAACACAATGAGCTTTCAGTGTCTTGAACTTGCTGAGCTATTTTGAACATTGGCACTTAACATGTATAACATTGCTTCCCATGGTAACTCCTCATACTTTGGATTTCACCTTAATTATCACATTTTAAAAGGGGCTTCTCTGATGACTTTATTCATAGTATTATGTCTTTGCATTCTGTTCTGGTATCCTACTTGTTGTCTTATTAACAGTGATCACAGATTATAATTACTTTGTTAAGTTGTTACACCTAAACTGGAGATTAAACTTTGACATATACTGCCTCACACTTATAGGCAGAAAAAATTAAGTTTTAGATAAAAGGAAAGAAAATCTTGCTGTGGCAAACTAGGGAAATCACTGATAATTCATCTTTATTTGAACAAAATGACAGGACTGATATTTTATTCTCAACTGGCAATAAATCCATAATGGATGGTTTTGAGGCGATTTTTATCTCTGCCACATCTTCATTACTGTAGTCACATGATTGATCTAACAGCTTTTTCATTTTTACTTATAAATGTTCTTTTAAGATTTTGTGGAAAATCCCAGTGAATTTAATTAAGCAAGAATCAGTCTTGGACACATTCCAATGGTAGGACTTTATGATCAATGTTAGAAGGTATAAAATCAGCCATGCCTTTTGCCCCTGTTGGATAGAAGATGCTGTCCTTTAAAGAAGAGATATAGTTACTTCAGGAGATGCCTTATTGGGCTTAAAGCATGATTTTTAAAAAGGCACAAGGATGTTCTCTCGAAATATCAAATATAACTATTTGACCATACCAACACAATAGAGTAAGATGGACTAAACATTCCAGTGGCAGTTATTTGCTATTGAACTCACTAGAAAAAAGGTATGAGAGAAAAGTTTTCTTGACCAAATGGCTAGTTGCTCACTTCTTGTATAAACATGAAATTTCTTTACGTTTGTGATAAATTATTCTAAGATGGGAAATTTTTTGTTTTTCTGTTTGCCTCATTGAATTCCTTTGAAATAAATCTACAAAACAAGTAAAGATTTTCTGAAGTCTTTAGAAGATACCATACGAAATTGGGCAGACATAGGCACAGGATATCAAATATATAGGAATAATGAAGCCTTTTGTTCTCTGTGAGGATTATAGGTTAAAGTAATTTCAAACTCCTTTTGAGTGAAGTTAAAAGTTCTTCAAATTGGGAAAAAGCTTTCAAAAGGTATTACTTTAACAGTTAATAGTTGAAATCAGGCTTTGAAGTCATGTAAATTTACTTATTACTTAGAAAATTATATCACTTGAGTTTATATGAATTGAAAGTAATTTTAAAATTCTGCTTACAGCACAGGGAATTTGAAGTCAATCAACTTAGATTGCAACTCAAGTACTGTCACAAAAATATGTAACTTTGGGAAACTTAATTCTATACTACTAACCTCAGTTTCTTCAACTAAAAGATTAGGATAACAATACTTTTTATTTTAAAGATTAAATGTGATGTATTAATGGAATGGTATATATATGTATATCATACAAACTCTATAACATTCATGCTATATACACTTTGAGTTACAAAACGTTCTTTGATTCTACATGCATATCAACAATATGGTTTAAAATCCAATATAGTAAGGTTTTTAGGCTTTCATGGTATGTAAATTAAGTCTCTTCACTAGGAGAGAGAAATTTATGAGATAAACATCCATCCAAATGGAGCTTCCTCAAGGGAAGTTCAATATGGAAAAGTTAATATCATTAAGTAGAAAAAATTAGAAAGTTTCTGGTCATGATTTATATGATACTTATCATGAATAAATTTTAACAGTTTAAAATGAAATCAACTATAATCTCAAGAAGTAAACTTAACTGGGAAAATGGGAGATTGGTGGTGAGAAAGTGATTCCTCAGTTGCCAGCACCTTTTCTGTCTTCTGATGACATGACCCCTGGCATAGACCCTGAGCCTCAGTGTGTAATGGCCACTCTGTGATGCTGGAAGTCTACTTTATCTGAAAGACATGACATAATGCAAATACTCTATAAACATTTGTTGGTTGAATGAATAAATAAAGGATTAAAGTTAAATACACCTAGAAATTCAGATGGCTAATAGACACATCACTAGTCATCAGAGAAATGCAAATTAAAACCACAATGACATATCACCTCATACCAGTAAGGACTGCCACCATCCAAAAGTCAAACAACAGCAAATGTTAGTGAGGATATGGAGAAAGGGGAACCCTCCTATACTGCTGGTGGGAATGTAAATTAGTTCAACCATTGTGGAAAGCAGTATGGAGATTCATCAAAAAACTCAAAATAGAAATACCATTTGACCCAGGAATTCTACTCCTAAGAATTTACTTTAAGAATGCAGCAGCCCAGTTTGAAAAAGACATATGCACCCCTATGTTTAACGCAGCACTATTCATAATAGCCAAGAAATGGAAGCAACCTAAGTGTCCATCAGTAGAGGATAGATAAAGAAGATGTGGTACATATACACAATGGAATATTATTCAGCCTTAAGAAAACAAATCCTATCATTTGCAACAGCATGGATGGAGCTAGAGGGTATTGCATTCAGTGAAATAAGCCAGATGGAGAAAGAAAAGTACCAAATGATTTCACTCATCTGTGGAGTATAAGAACAAAGAAAAAACTGAAGGAGCAGAACAGCAGCAGACTCACAGAAACCAAGAATGGACCAACAGTTAAGGGAAAGGGACCAGGGAGGATGGGTGGGAAGGGAGGATAAGGGGGGAAAGAAAGGGGGCATTACGATTAGCATGCATAATGTGGGGGAGGAGCATGGGGAAGGCTGTAAAGCATGGAGAGGACAGGTAGTGATTCTACAGCATCTTACTACACTGATGGATAGTGACTGTAATGGGGTATTTGGGGGGAACTTGGTGATGGAGGGAGTCTAGTAAACATAATGTTCCTGATGTAATTATAGATTAATGATACCAAAATAAATAAATAATAATGAAATAAATAAATAAAAGTAAAAAGAATTTAAATACACCTTTCCACAATATTTCCCATTATTTTAAAGTATTGCCTCAGATCTCTGAAATTAACATCTATAAAAAAATAGATGGAAATAAGGAGATAAAAAAACATTTTGGGTATTTGAGGAAGAGTATAAAGTCTTGAGCAGAGTGAACATGGATAAGCAGGTATGGAATTTGGAGAGGTAGCCTGATTCCAAATTGTCTTGGGTCTTGTAGTCCAAAGTAGGGAGATTAGATTTTATTGAGTATGTGATAGGAATCCACTATCGGGATTTTGAACAGGGGAGTGATGTGATATGAATAATAAAGAGCATATTTTTGGCTGCCTCAGGAAAACAGATTGCTCAAGCAAAGTGGAAGCAGAGAAACCTGACAGGGGCTATTGTAGTAGACCAGGGAGGTAATATAATGGATATAGTGGCAATGATAAAATCTGCAATATATTTTAAGGGGAACATCAATAGGATTTTTTAAAATATTGTTAAGTAATATGAAAGGAAAAAAGATTGAAGGACACTGTCAGATACTTGGTCTGAATAACAGCACGAAAGATAGTACTATTTAGTTAGGGAACACCTAGGAAGGAACACCTAGGTTAAATGTGGGTAATTACATATTTAGTTTTGTAAATACTAAATTGATATCAAATAGAGATGTCAATTAAATTTTGCTATTTAAAATTAGGGCAGAGATGGGGCAGAATGTACATAATTTTAAAGTGCATTGGCATTTTTAGTTCAGAGGAGGATCCAAAGATGCTAAGAAGGAGATTTCAGTGAGCTGGAGAATATCTAGAAAGTGATTGTTTCTAGTCACCTCCTATCAGACAACACAGTTATGGTTCTCTTGTGTCCACCCAAGTCTGTCTCCAGTACTGCAGAATGTGATCTTCTCTGGGGTGGGTTCTTGACAGACATAATCAAGTTAAATAAGATCGTTAGTGTGGGCCATAAACCATCATGCCTGATGTCTTTGTTAGAAGGTGAAATTTGGATACAGGCACATAAACCCTGGGAGCACCATGTAAACATGAATACAGCCATGTACAAATCAAGGAAAGAGGTTTGGAATGGCTCCTTCCCTTAAAAATTTCAGAAGGAATCAACACTGTCTACACCTCAATTTTGAATTTCAGAATTCAATTTTGAATAACAAATTTCTTTTCTTTAAGCTACCCAGTTTGCGTTAAGTATTTATGGCAGCTGTAGCAAATGAATGTAACTTTTGGTGCTGAGAAATGGGGTGGTGCTGTAATAAGTACCAAAAAGTGTGGACATGGCTTTGGTATTGGTAATGAGTAAATGCTAGAAGAGTTTTGGGGTGCATGGTAAAAAAAAGCCTTGACCGACTTAAACTGTTTGTAGAAATGTTGACATGGAAAGGTCATTGTTATAAGAGCTCAGAAGGGAACAGGAAGCACTCTAGAGAAGGCATATGTTGTCTTAGAGAACAAGTTTATCATTATGAACATAATTGCAAGAAATGTAAATGCCAACATACTTCTTACTGAGGTCTTGTATGGAAATGGGAACATGTTATAGGAAATGGATCCTTGTTCTAAAGTTGCTAGGCATCCCTAGCAACTAATACACTGACCATTGATCTATAGACTTATATTCATAATTTCTTCTACTCATTTTGAATATTTAAATTATCTTAAGTGAGTCCTCAGTATCACACATTTCTGGCTTTATACATGGTGCATCTTCTCTCCATACTCTCTTGTTCTCTCATTTCACCTTTAAAGCTCAGCTAAAGTATTGTTTCTTTTGGGAAGAGTTCCCAGATTTCCAGATTAGGTGTTCCCTAGCACATGATGAGTGTATTTACAATGATACTTTAAAATTGTTCTTTAATTGTCTAATCCCTTCATTATATAGCAAATCACTGAGATTAAGGGAGCCATGTTTTATTCCACATGATGATCTCAGTATCTGTGACAGGTTATTTTGACACAGATAATCCATAAGGCATTTTTTGATTGAATGAATAATAAGGATTAAACTCATACTTTTAAAGATCTTATTCTTTGTTTTATAGGTAAAATGCTTCAAATATCTGAAATCACACCTGTAAAGCATAATGAATCAAAGGAAAAATGTGACTTACTTTGTCCTCTTGGGCCTCACACAGAATCCAAAGGAACAGAAACTCTTTTTTGTTATGTTCTTGCTCTTCTGTATTTTGACTATGGTGGGCAACCTGCTCATTATAGTGACTATAACTTTCAGTAAGACCCTGAACTCACCTATGTACTTTTTTCTTGCTAGCTTATCATTTATGGATGCCACTTTTTCCTCAGTCATTACCCCCAGATTTCAGACTTGTTCTTTGAGACAAATACTATATCCTCCCAATCACGTATGACTCAGCTCTTTACAGAGCATTTATTTGGTGGATCAGAGATCTTTCTTCTGTTAGCGATGGCCTATGACTGCTATGTGGCCATCTGCAAGCTATTGCATTATTTGGTTATCATGAGGCAATGGGTGTGTGTTGTGCTGCTGGTAGTGTCCTGGGTTGGAGGTTTCCTGCCTTCCATAATTCAACTTAGCACTATTTATGAGCTCCCATTCTGTGGCCCCAATATCAC
This sequence comes from Manis javanica, assembly GCF_040802235.1. NCBI lineage: Eukaryota > Metazoa > Chordata > Mammalia > Pholidota > Manidae > Manis > Manis javanica. The sequence goes on from NC_133166.1 coordinate 68,410,192, forward strand.
TGACCACTTCATCTATAACATGTACCCCCTATTGGAACTTGTCTTTGCTGACACATATGTCATTGGCCTTTTAGTGGTGGCCCATGGAGGGCTGATCTGCTCTATTGTGTTTCTGCTCCTACTCATCTCTTATGGTGTCATCTTGCACTCCCTCAAGAACCTTTGTCAGGAAGGGAGTAGGAAAGCCCTCCACACCTGTGGTTCCCATATCAATGTGGTGGTCTTCTTTGTTCCCTGTATTTTCATGTATGTAAGACCTGTTAAGACCTTTCCCATTGACAAATCACTGAGTGTATTTTATACAGTTGTAAATCCCATGATGAACCCACTAATCTATACTCTGAGAAATTCAGAGATGACAAATGCTATGAAGAAGCTCTGAAAAAGAGACATAATATCTGGTAATTATTAAGTACGTCACTCATGGTGAAGAGAGTCATTTGACATTAAGGGTCCATTTATTTGAAATGCAGAAATCTTACATTTGATGCTGGCTTCCATTTCTTCAAAGAATTTATAGTTACAATTAGAGAATGACCTGTGTGTTTGTGGTATTAATAAATTTCTTCCCTGCTAAAATGTAAGTTATATTGTCCTGCATGTCACTTCATCTAGAAAGTTCTAATGCCTATATAGCAGGGAATCAATAATGTACAATGCATTCTGAGGAAATTTTTATGTAGATACACTATTATAATCAATTTGTACATTTATCTTTTTCCTTTTAACTGAGGCAGTATTATTTTTAGATTTTTTGCCACAATTCTTTTTATTATTCTGTTTAAAATATTTAATGCTGTATAGGCCTTCTTCTTTACTAAATTTCAGTGGCATTGTATACAGTTTTTAGTGTAATATTTCTCCTTTTTAAAGAAAAATTGATGTGTAATTGGTAAGAATAAATAGTAAAAATAAAAACCTTACAAAATGGAATGAAGTGTAGAATAAACTTCCTATTTATATCTCAGCATTGTCTTCAGTCTTCTTCCCCAAGACAGTCACTACTCTGTTTCTTAAGCTTGATCAGGTAATAATTGCAGATGCAAGTATATTCAAATATACATGTGTCTTTTTTTCTGTGGATGTTAATGTGTACTTTACCAGCATATCCTGAAGATGTTTGTATAGCAGTCAATATAAATCCAACTTTTGCTTTTTCTGATGCTGCATGATACTCTCTTAAAAAAGACACAGCAAAATTAATGTATCCTTTCCTGTATATTTGTTTCTAAACTTTCTATAACATATGCTATTGCAATAAATATTTGTTTAGATTAAGTGCAAAGATGCATTCCTGGAATTGTTGATATATGTATTTAAATCAATGGTCAGATAGTCTATTTTTTTTAAATGTTGATATTCATAGTTATTGCCCAATGGCCATCTCTGAGAGTGTATTAACACCTACACTCCTACCCACAGTCTGGGAAAGTACTTCTATCTACATTCTCTATAACCAGGACCTTATAAAAATGGCATTCAGCAATCTGATTCATATTATTTTATTTCATTTTATACTTTAATCCAAAACCTTTTGATGTAGTTGTGCTTGAGCATCTTTTCACATTTTCTGTTTTTTACAAATTGTCTATTAATATCTTTTCTATTTCAATTGTTGATGTTATCTCTATGGATTTTTAGGAGATAGTTTATACTAAAGAAATTATCCCTTTATTAATGTATACATAATTATTATTATTCCAGTTTGTGATGTCTTTTTTTTACTATTTAAAGTGCTTTTGGCATGTAAAAACATTTTTTACATTTTATATTTAATATTTCTTGTTCATTTTGTATCTTGCTAAAAACAGACCTTTTCTGCTTCACTTTTACTAAAATATTCCTCACCTGTTATTAGCACTTAGTTCTTAAAGCATATTTTTGGTCCTTTAACTTACATAAAACTTTTAATCCATCAAGGATTTATTTGTTATAGGAGTTAAATAGGGATTGAATTTTAGTTGTGTTTCTAAATTTCACTTTTTTATTTATAGTTGCTTAATTATCTTTTCTGCCATTGATTTGAAATCCTGACTGTTGTATTCTAAAATCCCATATGTATTTGGATCCAATTGAGGACTCTATTCTTTTCACTGATCTCTTTATTCATGTATCATTTGACACACAATATAATTGCTTTGATTTGTAATGCATTTTGATATGTGACTAGCCTAGCAGTTCCTCATTTCTATTTTTCAGAATTATTCCCACACATGCATATTCATATTTCAAAATTGTTTAAAAGAAAATAAACAGCATGCTTAAAATTAAGTTTAAGTTCAAAATCATTTAGTCACAAAACAAATTTCAGTTATTTTCAATTGTTCAATTTAAGATTAAATACGAAGGATTTATGATCTTAAAGTATCAAGAAATGTTATCTGTGAATAGAATAGATCTTTAAATTCAACATTCAGCTGTTTATACCCTTAGGTAGTGCTTATGGTTTCTGCCTGTATTATTTCTGTCTTAGAGGTAGCTGCTTTTCTTCATCCCTGACTCCTTTAATGCCAGCTGACACATTTGCTGTAAGAAAAACCAGCTATTTCAAGAAGTGCATAATTTAAGGTTTTGCTGAGCATTTTTTGGTGTGGCAGAGATTATTTTTATCATGGTGGATGCCAATATGGCCATCTACAAACCCCTGTACTATGAAATCATCATGAGTGACAGTGATATGATTTCCTCTCAAGTGGCATGAGCTGTATGCTTTGTCCCTGCAACTATTCAGATACTGATCACTGTCTGACTGCCTGTCTATGCCCAATACCACAGACCATTCATTTGTGACTTAAACCCTTTGTTGAAACTTTTCTATGTGGACATGATACCCTTGCTGTCAATACTGGGTTCATCTGCCTGTTGATTTTTCCTCTTGATGGTCTCCTGTATACTCATTTTATGGTCCATAAGGGAGATGCAAAGCCCCTTTCACCTTTGTCTCTCACATCACTGCAGTCATCTTAGTCTTTGTACTTTGCATACCTGCATTTTTTTGTTGTTCTTGCAATACTTTTTTATTAAGGTATCATTGATATACACTCTTATGAAGGTTTCACAAGAAAAACAATGTGGTTATTGCATTCACTCCTATCATCGAGTCCCCTCCATATCCCATTGCAATCACTGTATATAAGTGCAGTAAGATGCCACAGAGTCCCCTATTTGTCTTCTCTGAGATACACAGACTTCCCCATGACCTCACACACACCATGTGCACCAATCATGATATCCCACAATTCCCTTATCCCTCCTTCACCACCCATCATCCCCCACCCATCCCCTTTGGAAACCAATAGTTTCTTCTTGGAATCTGTGAGTCTGTTGCTATTTTGTTCCTTCAGTTTTGCTTCGTTGTTATACTCCATAAATGAGGGAAATCGTTTGGTATTTGTCTTTCTCTGCTTGACTTATTTTACTGAGCATAATACCTTCTACCCCCTTCCATGTTGTTGCAAATGATAGGATTTGTTTATTTTTTATGGATGGATAGTATTCCACTGGGAATATGTACCACATTTTCTTTATGCATTCATCTACTGATGAATTTCTTATGTTGCTTCCATCTCTTGGCTATTGTAAATAGTGCTGCGATAAACGTAGGGTGCATATGTCATTTTGAATCTGAGAAGTTGCATTCTTTGGGTAAATTCCTAGGAGTGGAATACCCGTGTCAAATGGTATTTCTATTTTTAGCTTCTTAAGGAACTTCCATATTGCTTTCCACAATGGTGGAACTAGTTTACATTCCCACCAGCAGTGTAGGAGGAATCTTCAAATCCCCTTTCTCCACATCTTCACCAGGATTGGTCATCCCTAGTCTTTTCTATGTTGGCCATCCTAACTGGTGTGTGATGATATCTCATTGTGGTTTTAATTTGCATTTCCCTGATAATTAGTTATGTGGAGCACCTTTCCATGTGTTTGGTGGCCATCTGAATTTCTTCTTTGGAGAAATGTCTGTTCATATTCTCAGCCCATTTTTTAATTGGGCTATATGCTGTTTGGGTGTTGAGGTGTGTGAGTTTCTTATATATTTTGATGTTAATCCTTTATAAGATATGTAATTTACAAAAATAGTCTCCCATACTATAGGATGCCTTCTTGTTCTGCTGATGATGTCCTTTGCTATGCAGAAACTTTTTTGCATGATGTAGTCCCACTTGTTCATTTAGTATTTTGTTCCCTGAGGACATGCATTCAGGAAAAAGTTGCTCATGTTTCCATTCAAGAGATTTTTGCCTGTTTTCTTCTAAGAGTTTTATGGTTACATGACTTACTTTGATTCATTTTGAGTTTACTTTTGTATATTGAGTTAGACAATAACCCAGTTTCATTCTTTTGCATGTAGCTGTCCAGTTTTGCCAACACCAGTTGTTGAAGAGGCTGTCATTTCCCCAATGGCTCCTTATCATATATTAATTGACCATATATGCTTGGGTTTATATCTGGGCTCTCCCGTCTGTTCCATTGGCCTATGGGTCTCTTCTTGTGCCAATACCAAATTGTCTTGATTACTGTGGCTTTGTAGTAGAGCTTGAAGTCAGGGAGCAAAATACCGCCCCCCACCCCCCGCCGGCTTTATTCTTCCTTCTCAGGATTGCTTTGGCTATTCAGGGTCTTTTGTAGTTTCCTATGAATTTTAGAACTATTTGCTCTAGCTCATTAATGAATGCTGTTGGTATTTTGACAGAGATTACATTGAATCTTTCGATTGCTTCAGCACGACGGCCATTTTGACAGTATTAATTCTTCCTATACATGAGCACGGATATGTTTCCATTTACTGAAATCTTCTTTAATTTCTCTCATGAGTGTCTTTCACTTCCTTGGTTAGGTTTATTCCTAGGCATTTTATTCTTTTTGATGCAATTGTGAATGGAATTGTTTACCTGATTTTCATTTCTGTTAGTTCATCGTTAGTGTATGGGAATGCAACAGATTTTTTGGTATTAATTTTGTATCTTGCAACTTTCCTGAATTCAGATATTTGATCTAGTAGTTTTGGCATATCCATTAGTTTTTTATCCTTAGGGTTCTTCATGCACAGTATCATGTCATCTACAAACTGGGACAGTTTAACGTCTTCCTTGCCAATCTGAATGCCTTTATTTTTTGTGTCATCTGATTGCCATGACTAGGACCTCCAGAACTACGTTGAATAAAAGTGAGGAGAATGGCTATTTTTGCATCTATGTTCATCAGGGATATTTGAAGGGTCCCCACCAGTAAGATGGCAAACTTCCAGCTTCTCTTTGGGGTCCTCAGTTTCTGCTGGTGCCACCTGAAGCCCAATCACCTCTTCCCCCCTCCCAATCCCAGCACCTAGCCAACAGCCAACAGCCCCGTAGAAGTGACACCTCAATCAATTCATGCCCCTTCCTATATAACCCAGCACCTTTCCCTAATAAAGCAGAACTCTCCGGTGAATTGCTGCTATGTGTTGCTCCTTTCCTTTCATTGGTGCCGAAACCTGGGAGACGGGACACCCCAACTGGGCCCCGTCTTCCCCCCGACACCAGCAACAGCTTGCCCTCGTCCTCTTTTTCTGGCGCTGGCTCCTCACACTCACCACTCCTCTCTGGCCTTTAGGTAAGTTTTCCCCCCGGAGTGGGCCACTCTTCCCCGAGCTATCGCAGTGCCATTGACCATGATCATCCAGCAAGGCCCTGATGCTCGGGGATGAGGAGGGAACTCTCCCCGCCTCAGGCCTTCGTGGCTGTGGCGGACCCTCAGGACCCTCCTCCGACAGCCATAAATCCCTGCCTCAAGCCTTTACGGCTGCGGTGGACGCTCAGGCCCCTCCTCTGACAGCCATAAATCCCCGCCTCAAGCCTTTATGGCTGCGATGGACACTCAGGCCCCTTGTCCGACAGCCATAAATTCCTGCCTCAGGCCTTCACGGCTGCGGCAGAATCTCAGGCCCCCCCTCCAACAGCCATAAACAAGGTGACTCCTTTGCGGATGAGAACGCTCCCTTTCCCCGCCCCCTCCTCCTTCTGTTCCGTCCTCCGAAATCTGTTCTGTCTGCCAAAAACGCCTAGCACTAGGTACCTCGTGACTCCGGCACTCTGCCTTCTTAGGGAAGTCTGGGTGACGACCCACACTTCCCAAGAAATTCCGACTCATATACGAGTTTCCGCAGACCACCAAGGATCATCGGGGACGCCCTTTGTCTCCTTGTGGTCTGCTTCCAGTCCGAGGATCTCCGTTCGTCTTCCCCTGTTTGTCTCCTTCTCTGTCCTTTAGCCATGGGAGCCTCCTCATCCCTCCCTGAAAGTTCACCTCTTGAATGCCTACTTAAGCATCTGGCTACCCTCTCCCTGACACCTGATATAAAACCAAAACTTCTCCGTAAATATTGCTCCCAAGATTGGCAGACATACCCCCTAGACAATAACAACCAATGGCCTGCAGGGGGAACTCTTGATCCTAACATCACTCGCGATCTTTTTAACTACTGCCAACACCTGAAAAAATGGAAGGAGATTTCCTATATCGAAGCTTTCCGCCTCCTCCTCTCCCTGCCCCCTCCCAAGTTCTCCTAGCCTGCAAGCCACCGCCCCGCAGAAGCCTCCCATTCACTCCCTTCCCCTTCTTCTCCTACAACAGCCCTTCTCCCTTCCTCCCCAACCATCTCCTCCCCCATCTCACCTCCTCCACCTTCATTCCCTGCAGATTAAGCCTGAGCCTTTCAGCCCCCCTTTAACTAGGTCCCAGGGGCCTCCTCCGTCTTTGCCCTCATCACCTGTTTCTCCCCTGTTAGGGACCGCCTTTGTCTTCTCACATGTTTGTAGGGAGAATGGGAAAGCACCTTCCCCCATGTCTGAACGCAACATGGGAAAGCACAAGCTAGAGAACAACCGGTGCAGTCCTTAGAAGTTATCTGTCCACAAAAACATATCTTGCCAAGACTCCTCAGTCTGAAAATAGGGAGACCTTGAAGATGTGTAGAAACACCAACCTGCTTCTAAATATGCCCTTCCCCCACTTGCGGATGTGGCAGGAATGGAGAACAAAGAACATTCTGTTTACACATTCCATAAGCAATTAACTGGAGACCTGCTGTAGCTCAGTTAGTAGAGCATGGGACTCTTAATCTCAGAGTCATGAGTTCAAGCCCAACTAGAGCGGCAGAAGTAAGCAGCTGGGCTGCTAGCTGGTGACACGTGAGTCTGATTCTATCTTTCTTTATTTTCTTTGCCCCCCTTCTGCACTTCAGGACCTGCTCGACTAGGCACGGCTAGTCCGCATCACTCCCCCACAGACTGAGCCAGAACCCTTCAGTCCCCCTCAGACTCAGTCCCAAGAGCCTCCCAAAATAATCGCCCCCCTCTGGGAGGTGAGCCTCCCAAAATAATCGCCCCCCTCTGGGAGGTAGCAGGATCCGAAGGCAGCGTGCGCGTTCACATCCCTTTCTCCCTAGGAGATTTAGCCCAACTAGAGAAACGCCTAAGTTCCTTTTCCACTGATCCCATGACATACATCAGAGAGTTTAAATAGACCCTCCAGTCTTACAGCCTCACACATCATGACATTTTCATGCTCCTGCCCAATACTCTCCTCCCTGAAGAGCGTAGACGAGTTTGAGACTTCGCCCAAATGCACGCTACCGAAACCCACAGGACTGACCCCACCTATCCCCCTGGCCCCACTGCTGTCCCGGAACAAGACCCACACTGAGATTATAACACCGCCATGGGTCTCTGCTCTCGAGATATTTTTGCCTCCTGCTTAATAGCAGGTCTGAAAAAGGCAGCTCGTAAAGTAGTCAATTTTCAAAAGCTCCAAGACATAATTCAAAAGAGAGATGAAACCCCCTCCGAGTTCTTAGACAGACTCACTCAAGCCCTATTACACTATAACAGCCTGGACCCAGAAACACCTGAAAGAAGACATGTCCTTATGACATACTTCCTAGCTCAAAGCTACCCCGACATTAAAGCTAAACTCAAAAAGTTGGAACAGGGCCCCACTACCCCACAGACTGAGATCCTAACAGTAGCCTTTAAAGTCTTCCATAACCGGGAGGAGGAGAAAGAACGTGGTAAACAAAAGGCTGATCAGGCCAATTTCCAGATGTTGGCCCAGCTGATAAAACCACAACCTGGGCGCCCCTCTACAAACAAGCCCCCCCCCCAGGAGCTTGTTTCAAGTGTGGAAAAGAGGGACATTGGTTAAGGGCATGCCCCTCCCCCAGATCTCCTACCACCCCATGCCCAGATGCCACAAAAAGGGCCACTGGGGGTCTGATTGCCCAACCACCCGAAGGGGAGGCTGGACGAACAACCCCCATTCTATGCCCGCCGTACTGGGGCTGGCAGAAGAAGATTGATGGGGCCTGGGTGCTTCTCGCCCGACCATTTCCATCACCAAACAGGAGCCCAGGGTTACTTTAACAGTAGACGGTCACCCCATCTCCTTCCTCCTAGACACAGGAGCCACCTTCTCAGTCTTGCGAGAATACCGGGGCTCTACCATGCCTGCCATTACTCCTATAGTCAGGGTAAGAGGTAAACAGATTTTCCCATTAAACCCCTCCCCCCTTTATGCACAATCCAAGACAATCCCATACCTTTCTCCCACTCTTTCCTGGTTATGCCCCAGTGTCCCATCCCTTTACTAAGATGGGACATCCTTTCCCTCCTCCACGTTTCCATAACTACATCCACTCCCACAGCCCCCAGTACTCCCTTTCTGATGGCCCTCATAGCCAACGACCCCCCTCTACCAAATGAAAGCTCCGGTTATGCCCTCATACACCCTGTAAATCCCTAAGTTTAGGACATTACAAGCCCCTCCGTGGCCCTATGTCCCCCTGCCTCTATCAAATTAATTGACCCCTCTCAGTATATCTGTCAGGCCCAATACCCCCTAACCACTTCAGCCCTCATAGGCCTCCAACCCATCATTCAGGATCTCTTAAAAAAAATTACCTCAGACCCACTCACTCCCCATTTAATACCCCCATATTAACTGTTAAAAAAACCAACGGATCTTTCCGCCTTGTCCAAGACCTTCGCCTCATCAACATAGCCGTTGTCCCTATCCATCCCTTAGTTCCAAATCCATACAGCCTTTTATCGCAGATCCCTGCCTCGGCTTCCCACTTCTCAGTCCTAGATCTCAAGGACCCATTTTTCTATCCCTCTAAGCCCCTGCTCCCAAGATTTTTTCTTCTTCACCTGGACGGACCCATACACAAGACATTCTGAACAACTCAGTTGGACAGTTTTGCCACAAAGCTTCCAAGGTAGTCCCCATATTTTTAGACAGGTCCTAGCTCAGGACCTCAAACAGTTTCATCATGATCACTCCAAGTCCACCTTATTATAATACATGGACAATCTTCTACTCTGCAGTCTCTCGTGAGAACAGTCTCAACTTGTCACTGCCTCCCTACTTAACCTTCTAGCGTCCAGAAGTTACCGAGTATCCCCCGTCAAAGCTCAAATCTCTTCCCCTCCTGTCACTTACCTCAGATTCCTTCTATCTCAACAAAGAAAGTCCATTACCTTAGATAGAAAATGGCTCCTCTCTAACCTGCCCATTCCCAAAACCAAGACAGAAATCCTTTCCTTTCTAAGCCTGGCTAGATATTTTAGAGCGTAGATCCCTAACTTCTCCCTGCTCCCTGTTGGCAAGACCCCTATACGACCTCAGCAAGAGCCTCCCCTAAAAAACCATTATCCTCCTCACCCCGACACTCTTTCATTAAGCTCCATCAAGCCCTTGTGGAAGCCCCAGCTCTCTATCTTCCTGATTTGTCGAAGCCCTTCTCATTATACATTCATGAGAGGTCCAGTCAAGCTTTAAGAGTCCTAGGCCAATATTATGGCCCATCCTTTGCCCCAGTAGCTTATCTCTCCAAGCAATTAGACCCCACAGTTCGGGGATGAGCCCCCTGCCTATGAGCATTAGCCACTAGACAGCTCTTTCAGAAAGAAGCTCATAAACTGACATTCAGGGCGCCCCTTACCATTCTGTCCCCACATCACCTAAAAGATCTCTTAACCTACAAAAGTTTACAGACTCTCCCTCCCTCCAGACTCCTGACCTTACTGTCCTCTTTCCTCCAAAATCCAGTTCACCCCCTTTGCCATTCATACCCGAATCATGACTTTTTCCTCCTTTACTGCTCTCTCGCTTTTTTTCCTCATTCCTATTGTCTTCCCCACCACCCCAGCCTCCTTTGTATGGCGATTCAAAGTCAGAGAGACTTACACACAGCATCAAACAAAAGTTATTGCCCTCATTGCCACACCAGACTGCCCTCTGAAAAGCTGCTCTGAGCCTTTATACCTCCACTTTCCTCCCTCCACCGAGTGTTCACTAGCAGCTACCCTTATTCTCCCTACCTCTGCTTCCTCTATGACCAAAAACAAGCCTATTGCAGGCGATAGACAGACACCTACAGAAGATGTCCCTACTGGTCTTGTGCCATTCACTACATGAGTAACTCCCGGTACCCACAGTATTACTCCTCCAACCGTTTCATGAAATATCCCAACGGCTCATTCTCCTTATCAATCCCAGATCCCTGGGACTCTCAATGAGCTGCCAGAGTCAGAGCCTCAGTTTACTATGGGGGGGTCCTCGACCCCCATGGTACCCTTCATATCTCTCAAAAGTATGTTCCCTCTCATTCTCAGATCTCTCAAGTTGCATCAGATAGCAGACATTCCGAAAAAGTCATTATCCAAACTCTTGATGGCGCCTCTTCATCTTCTTATCCCCGCCCCTCTTCCCATTTCTCCTACTCTTCATTACAGCTCATTCAGGACACCACCGTCTTTCTCAACCACACCCTTAACACCGCCAATTGTTTCTTGTGCGCATCACTACAGCGCCCACTGCTGGCCGCCATGCCCCTTAATATTTCCAACTACTCCTTCCATGCAGAAAGACAACCCCTCTGCCCCCGGGCAGACATACTCCTATGGGAACCAGAATACACAGATAATCTCACCATCCACCACTGCGTAGGCCCAACTTCACCCCCCTCCAGCGCACTTCACTGCCTCTCTATCTACACCCCTACCTCCGGCTCTAAGACTTTTACGCAACTGGGACACTTCTTTTGGTGTAATGGCAGTCTTTTCAACTCAGTGCCTCTCAACTCCGATACACCCTGCATTCTCATCAACCTAATCCCACAGTTTACACTTTACAGCATGGCAGAATTTCTTAAGCTCCAACCTCCCTTGCCCTTGTGCACAAAAAGGGCTGCTTTCCTTCCCATCATGGTCGGTATCTCTTTAACCACCTCAGCCATTGGGGCAGGGTTTTCGGGAGAAGCCTTGGGTCACTCTCTATAGGCAGTTAGAGATCTCAACGCCAAACTTGAGGGAGCCCTGACATCCACTGCTGATTCCCTAGCCTCTCTCCAAAGACAGCTCACTTCGCTAGCTAAAGTCACCCTTCAAAACCGGCAGGCCCTAGATCTGCTTACAGCCGAGAAGGGCAGCACCTGCGTCTTCCTCCGGTAAGAGTGCTGCTATTACATCAACGAATCGGCATTGTAGAAACTGACATTACCAAACTCACTGACCTTGCCTCCAGTCTCCACTCTGCTTCCAATTCCAACCCATTCTCGTCAATACTAACAAACCCCCTCCTCACCTGGCTCTGGCCCATCGCAGGCCCCATAATAATCATTCTTCTCACCTGTCTCTTCTTACCCTGTATAATAAAGTTCATCAAATCCCAAGTCAGAAAAATCTCTAATCAACCTTTCAACCAGTTTTTACTCAGGAACTACCAGCTTCTAGCCACAGAAGATCCCTCACCCTCATGTGACCTCCTCACCACATGCTGAGATGGACCTCTCCACTGGAAACTGTTCCTGGAAACAATAGCCGCAGACGCCTGGCTCCTGACACCCATATCCTCTTAGCACCATTAGAATCAACAGGTCCTCAACCTATAGTACAGGGAACCTTCATTGATTTCCAAACCTGAAGAAGTCCACATCTACTCGTCCTTACTGCGGGGAGTCCTATCAACCCATTCCTCCCAATCCTCAAGCCCTCACTCCCTTCTGCGCCCCTGTTCAGCAGGAAGCAGCCAGAGAAAACGCAATGTCCACAAACCCATAGAGGAGAAAGGGGGGAATGAAGGGTCCCCACCAGTAAGATGGCAAACTTCTGGCTTCTCTTTGGGGACCTCAGTTCCCGCCAGCGCCACCTGAAGCCCAATCACCTCTTGCCCCCCTCCCAATCCGAGCACCTAGCCAACAGCCACCAGCCCTGTAGAAGTGACACCTCAATCAATTCATGCCCCTTCCTATATAACCCAGCACCTTTCCCTAATAAAGCGGAACTCTCCGGTGAATTGCTGCTATGTGTCACTCGTTTCCTTTCAATATTGGTCTGTAATTTTCTATTTTTGTGGTATCTTTGTCTAGTTTTGTTAGGACAGTGATGTTGGCCTCTTTGAATGAGTTTGGGTGTATTCCCTCCTCTTCTACTTTTTGGAAAACTTTAAGGAGGATGGGTGTTAAGTCTCCACTAAATGTTTGATAAAATTCAGCAGTGAAACTCTCTGGTACAGGGACTTTGTTCTTAGGTGGTGTTTGGATTAACAATTCAATTTCCTTGCTGGTAATTGGTCTATTCAGATTTTCTGTTTCTTCCTGGGTCAGCCTTGGAAGGTTGTATTTTTCTAGAAAGTTGTCCATTTCTTCTAGGTTATCCAGTTTCTTAGAAAATAATTTTTCATAGTATTCTCTCATAATTCTTTGTATTTCTGTGGTGTCTATAGTTATTTTTCCTTTCTCATGTCTGATTCTGGTTATGTGTGCAGACTCTTTTTTTCATGATAAGTCTGCCTAAGGGTTTATCTATTTTTTTTTATTTTCTCAAAGAATAGCTCCTGCTTTCATTGATTCTTTCTATTGTTCTATTCTCCTTGATTTTACTTACTTCTGCTCTAATCTTTATTATGTACCTCCTTCTACTGACTTTGCATCTCATTTGTTCTTCTTATTCTAGTTTTGTTAATTGTGAGTTTAGACTCTTCAAATGGGATTGTTGTTCTTTCCTGAGGTAGTCCTGTATTGCAATATACTTCCCTCTTAGCATGGCATTTGCTGTGTCCCACAGATTTTGCCTTATTGAATTATTGTTATCATTTCTCTCCATATATTGCTTGATCTCTATTTTTGTTTTGTCATTGATCCATTGGTTATTTAGGAGCATGTTATTAAGCCTCCATGTGTCTGTGGGCTTTTTCATTTTATTGGTGTAATTTATGTCCAGCTTCATACCTTCAAGGTCTGAGAAGCTGGATGGTAATATTTTGATCTTTTTGACTTTACTGAGGTTCTTTTTGTGGCCTAGTGTATGATCCATTCTTGAAAATGTTCCATGTGCACTTGAGAAGAATGTGTATCCTATTGCTTTTGGATGGAGTGTTCTATGGATGTACATTATGTCCATATGTTCTAATGTGTTGTTCAGTGCCTCTGTCTCCTCACTTATTTTCTGCCTGGTTGACCTGTCCTTTGGAGTAAGTAGAGTGTTGAAGTCTCCAAAAATAAATGTATTGCACTCTATTTCCCCCTTTAAATCTGTTAGTATTTGTCTCACATATGTAGCTCATCCTGCGTTGGGTGCATTTATATATATACATATATATATTTTAGAAAAATCAAGGCAGAGGGCTTTATTTAGACAGAAAGTGAAAGTACAGAGCTCCTGGCTCAGGCCAGGAGGAGACAAGAGAGTCCTGGGTGCATGGATATTTATAACAGTTATATCCTCTTGTGGACTGATGTTTCTACCAGAATGTAATGTCCTTCTTTGCCTCTTGTTACTTTCTTTGTTTTGAAGTCTATTTTGTCTGATATAAGTACTGTAACTCCTGCTTTTTTCTCCTTATTTGTTGCATGAAATGTCCTTTCCCATTCATTTACTTTCAGTCTGTGTATGTCTTTGGGTTTGAAGTGAGTCTCTTGTAGGGAGCATGTAGATGGGTCCTTTTTTAAATCCATTCAGTGACTCAATGTCTTTTGATTGGTGCATTCAAAGTATTTACATTTAGGATGATTATCTATAGGTATGTACTTATTGCCATTGCAGGCTTTAATTTTGTGGTTACCAAAGGTTCAAGGGTAATTCTTTTACTATCTAACAGTCTAACTTAACTCACTTTGTACACTATTACAAACACAACCTAAAGGTTCTTTTTTTTCCTCCTCCATTCTTTATATATTAAGTATCATATTCTGTACTCTTCGCCTATCCCTTGATTTTATTTTGTTTCTGCTTTGTAATTAATTATTCTACTTTCTTTACTGTGGTTTTATTTCCCCTGGTGACAGCTATTTAACCTTAGGAATACTTCCATCTATAGCATTCCCACCAAAATATACTTTAGAGGTGGTAATTTAAATGATAATTTTTCCAGCTAGATTATACTTCATTCAAGGCCCTTCTGTTTCATTGCTCTTCATATATCATGCCACTCCCTTCTAGCCTGTAAGGTTTCTGTTGAAAAGTCTGTTGATAGCCTTTGTTGAGGGGCTTTCCTTTGTATGTGATCTTTTTTCTCTCTCTAGCTACTTTTAGAAGTCTGTCTTTATACTTGTTATTTGCCATGTAATTATTATGTGTCTTAGTATTGTCTTCCTTGGGTCCCTTGTGTTGGGAGATGTGTGCACCTCCATGGCCTGAGAGAGTATCTCCCTCCCCAGATTGGGGAAGTTTTCAGAAATTATATCCTCAAAGACACTTTCCATCCCTTTTTCTCTCTTCTTCTTCTGGTAATCCTATAATGCAAATATTGTTCCATTTGAATTGGTCAACAGCTCTTTCAATATTCTTTCATTCCTAGAGATCCTTTTTTCTCTCTTTGCCTCAACTTATTTGTATTTCTCTCCTCTAATTTCTCTTCCATTTACCATCGTTACTACATCTGATCGGCTTTTCACCCCTCCATTGTAATGTTCATTTCAGATATGGAATTTCTTAATGATTGGATCTCCATCCTAAATTCATCCCTGAGTTCTTGAGTATTTTTCTGTACCTCCATAAGCACGTTTATGATTTTTATTTTGAACTCTCAGGAACATTGGTGAGTTCAGTTTTACTGAGGCTTTTTCTGGTGTTTGTGAGATTTTGGTTTGAACCAGGTTCCTTTGACGTGTCATATTTGTATGTTGTGTCATCTAGTGCCCAGAAGCTCTTTTCTCTGGAGCTGCTCAGCCCGTGGAGTGGTGTCGGGGGTCACAGGGTCACAGGAGCCTGGAGGAGTAAAGAGCTTTTTCCTGCTTCCTATCTGCAGTGCCTGTCTCCACTGTCAGAACCAGTTTCTCCAGATGTTTGCCCTTTTCTCCGGGTATATGCAGTCTGGTGCAGCCTTCTTTCATGTTGCTCTTTTAGGATCAGTTGTATTAACTGTATTTTCATATTATATGTGGTTTAGGGAGGTGTTCTCTGTCTCACTTCTCACACCACCATCTTTAATCCTCTTTTATTTATATTATTGCATCAACTCACCAAACTCTCTACTGATAAAGCCATCTTTCTGTTTTATACCATATCTCACTTGCTAAACTTGGTAAACCTACACACTCAGTAATTAAAGGTGAAATGTGTGGTGAGGAAGTTTTAGAGTTGAACAGCAACTTTGAGAAATAATTATAACTATATAAAATAATGTTTCTTTTAAGGGAGAAGAGAAAAGAAGATAATTTCTCTGGTTCAGGGCCAAGTGAACACTATTTGTCCAAGGGATTTTTATGTTGACATGTAGGGACTTTGTGGAAAGGTCCAGGCAGGAAATTAATTATCATCATAAAAATATCCTTCTTGGATATATGTATTGCCCACTTGGCTATTGAACTTTAATGTGATGTCAGGGTTAGTTGGGGTTCTTTTGGAATGTGGTTTCTCATGTTTTTATTTAGTTTTCTTGTTGGATTGCTCTCTCTACTTCTTAAATTGCTCAGGTGTATCTGAAGCCACTGATCTTTGCATATACTCAAGCTCTCATGCTCTAGTTTATGTCCACATTGTGTACCTATTAATGGAGTCACCTTAATTTTTAGATTTAATTTTTTAATTGTGTAAAATGTAATGAAAAAATAAACCACTTTTAAATATGTAGTTCAGTGACATTAAATTAATTCACACTGTTATACAAACATCACCACCATCCATTACCAGAACTTTTTCATCATCCTAAATCAAAAAGAAACTTCATACCCATTTTATAATAATTCCAGGTTTCCCCTCCCTGAGCCCCAGTCAACCACCATTCTATTTTGTGTCTATGAATTTGACTATTTTAAGTACTTCATGTAAGTGGAATCATACAGTATTTGTTCATTGTATTTCCATTAGTATAATGTATTTCAGGTCAATCTATATTTTAGCATTTCTCAGAATTTCCTTCATTTTACAGGCTGAATAATATTACATCATGTACATATACCTCATTTTGTTTACATATTTACTTGTCAGTAAATACTTTGGTTTTTTTCTATTTATTAACTATTGTGAATAATACTGTCATGAAATGGGTTTAGGAATATTTGAGTCCCTAATTTCTATTTTGGGTATATGTGTATATCCAAAAACGGAATGCTGAATGGTATGGTAATTCTTTGTTTAATTTTTTGAGGAACCATAACATTTTCTATAGCAGCTACATGATTTTACATTCCCACAAGCCATGCCCAATTGTTTCAAATTCTCCACATTCTCTCCTACATGAGTTATTTTTCACCTTCCATTTTTTGTATTTTTTATACTATTTGTCATACTGGAGGTGAAGTGGTATTTTATTATGGTTTTGAAGCATATTTCCTTAGTAATTAGTGGTAATGAACATCTTTTCATGTGCTAAGTGCCATTATATATTTTCCTGGGAGAAATGTCTATTCACCTGCTTGGTTCATTTTTAATAAAGTTGTTTTTTTGTTATAGAGATATAGAAGTTTTTAAATATATTCTGGATAACAATATATTACCAGATTGATTACATATAAATATTTTCTCCCTTTCTTTGGGTTGCCTTTTCACTCTATTGAGAATGTCCTTTGATATACAAAAGTTCTTTATTTTGATAAAGTACAGTTTATCTATTTTTTCTTTTCTTGCCTGTGATTGTGGTGTCATATCCAAGAAATCAATGCCAATTTGAATGTTATGAAGATTTTTTCTGAGAACATAGTTTTTGCTGGCATTTTAGGTCTTTGATCCATTTTGAGTTAATTTTTATATGTGGTATAAGTTAAGGGTTCAATTTAATTCATTTGCTTGTGAATATTCAGTTTCACAATATCATTTATGGAATATTCTGTCCTTTATCAATAAATTCTCTTAGCACACGTTGGGTCAAAGTCATTTGAACACATACAGAAAGGTTTATTTCTAGGCTCTGTATTATATTCTGTTAGTCTATATATCTTTCTTTATGCCATTACAATGCTGTCTTGATTACCATACTTTGCTGTAAGTTTTAGAATCAGCAAGTATGAGAACTCTGTGTAACTTTTCAAGATTGTTCTGGCTACTTGAAGACCTTTGAGATTCCATATAAATTTAAGGAGTATTTTTCTATTTCTGCAAAAATATTTTTTGAGATTTTGATAAATATTGCATCAGTAGATCATTTTAGATAGTACTGACATTTTAATATTAAATATTCCAGTTCATGAATGTCTTTCCATTTGTTTGTGTGTGCTATAATGACTTCCAGCAACATCTTTTAGTTTAAAGTATAGAAGACTTTTGCCTCCTTGGATAAGTTTATTCTTAGGTATTTTATTCTTTTTGATGCTGTCATAAATGGAATTGCTTTCTTTATTTCTTCTTTGGGTTGTTAATTGATAATATAGAAATTCAGCAGCCTTTCATAATTAAAAAAAGAGCTCCCCAAAAATTAGATATAGAAGGAATACAGATCAATGTAATAAAGACCATGCATGACAGATACACAGCTAACATCATACTCAATAGTGAAAGGTTGAAAGTTTTCCCACTAAAGTCAGAAACAGGACAGCGGTGCCCACTCTCACCACTCCTTTTCAACATAGCACTGCAGTAAAAATTCTTAAGTATTTTTGATCATGTCATCTGTGAAGTGGTATAATTTTCCTTGTTAAATTTTTACTAAATTTTACTATATCTAACAGTGCCTCCAAAAGTAGCAACTTCCCATGCTTTTGTTTTCAGCTATAAAGTTTCCTTTTAACAAAGGCCTTCTCTAAATGCAAATTAAAACCACGATGAGATATCACCTTGCACAAGTTAGGATGGCCAACATCCAAAAGACAAACAATACAAATGCTGGCAAGGAGGTGGAGAAAGGGGAAGCCTCCTACACTGCTGGTGGGAATGTAAATTAGTTCAACCATTGTGGAAAGCAGTATGGAGGTTCCTCAAGAAAATAAAAACAGAAATACCATTTAACCCAGGAATTCTACTCTAGGAATTTACCCCAAGAATGCAGCAGCCCAGTTTCAAAAAGACATATGCACCCCTATGTTTATCATAGCACTATTTACAATAGCCAAGAAATGGAAGCAACCTAAGTGTCCATCAGTAGATGAATGGATAAAGAAGAGGTGGTACATATATACAATGGAGTATTATTCAGCCATAAAAAGAAAACAAATTGTACCATTTGCAACATGGATGGAGCTGGAGGGTATTATGCTCAGTGAGGTAAGTCAAGCAGAGAAATATAAGAACCAAAAGATTTAATTCATCTGTGGAGTATAACAAAGCAAAAACTGAAAGAACGTAACGGTAGCAGACTCACAGGACTCAAGAATGGACTAACAGTTACCAAAGGGAAAGGGACTGGGGAGTGAAAGGGTATCTTGCCATGACCCTCCCTACCCTGAAATAACTCAGGGAAGCATGGACCCACGCAAGAGATGTTAATGGCTGAAAGAGAGAATGGCTGTCTCTATGTGGAGAGAGAGAGAGAGAGAGAGAGACACTCGTGGGTGAGGAAGCATGTTTTTAAGGAGTAGGGGTAGAGTGTGTTCCGCATTGCTGATTGGATCTTAAGGGGTGGTGTGACTGTCTGGTCATTGGTGATTGGATCTTAAGGGGTGGGCAACCATCTGGCCATTCGTTATTGGATCTTAAGAGGTCGGGCATCTTATCATGCCAGAATTTGCCTTCATTTCCATCTTTTTCTTTTCTTAATAGAGGCCTCTGGGGAACTGGGCATAGAATCTCATTCTCTAGATACTTCCTGATGGAAGGGGGCACAGATTCTGGGGTTGGTGAGGCCACTGATGTAGAGTTGGGGACGGGCAGGCATCTTGAGATGATTTGTGATGTCATAATGGCTGGTTTTGTTATTCTTTGTGAGAAGGCCTTGATAGCCCTGGAGGAGTAACTGGTTGACAGTATGGTTGGAAATTTTCAAAATTTGATTTTGAATTAACTTTTGGAAGAGGTTAATGAAGCAGGGAAGGCAAAGGAGAATATTAATAATAAAGGTATTAGGGGCTAGGAGGGGCAGGAGCCAATGTAAGGGGATTGGTTATTAGGGTAGTTTTCTAGAAGTTTTGAGGCTTGTTCGTGGAAGCGTTTTGCACCATCCCAGATGAGACTGGATTTGTTGGTGTAGAAGCAGCATTGTTTTTGGAGTAGGGCACATATGGCACCTTGTGCAGCTGTAAGGTGGTCTTGGACCTCTGTGGTTATGTAGAACAACTGAGGCTAAAGTGTCTATTTGATCTTGCAGGTGTTCTAATTGGTTAGAGACATCTTTTAGCCCTTTTTGTGAGTTCCTTTGATAGTTTAGCAAATTCTGAAAGGGGTATTCCTAGAGCTCCAATTCCTGTTCTGGTACCCGTGATTATTCCTAGGGTAGCAATTAGGGTGACTAATTGTACAACACGGTGCTCTCTGATGTGGGTTATAAGGGAGACATGAATGGGTAAGTCAGGTGTGGCTAAGGAAATGGTGGGAGTAAGGAGACTTAAAGTACATGTCCCGGTCCAGTTGGTTGGCAAGCAGACATATGCTCTATCGCTGCACACCCAAAAGATGCCAGTTTCCAAGGATAGACATCCTATAAGGTCAAAGTGGGATAAGAGGAGGAGATATGGGGCTGGTTTGGGGAGTAAATGTTGGGCTGCCTGAAATTTATGCATACTGGAAAAGAGGATCTTAATGCTGCAACTGTTAGAGGGGATAGAAGTGAGGCTGGTTGTATCTTGGCTGGACTTTCTTGGCTGAGAGCTGCATATTTTTGGTTTAAGAAGATTCTACCTTGGGTATGTCGAGTTGTTTGCATTGGTTTTTTTGGTATCATTAATCTACAATTACATGAAGGACATTATGTTTACTGGGCTCACCCCTTCACCAAGACCCCCCACATCCCCGTTCACAGTCACTGTCCACCAAAATAGTAAGATGCTGTAAAATCACTACTTGTCACCAAGTTCACAGTCACTATCCTTCAACATAGTAAGATGATGTAAAATCACTACTTGTCTTCTCTGTGTTGCCCAGCCCTCCCTGTGCCCCCCCAACACTATACATGCTAATCGTAATGCCCCCTGTCTTTTCTTCCTGCCCTTATCCCTCCCTTCCCACCCGTCCTCCCCAGGCCCTTTCCCTTTGTTAACTATACTCCATTCGTGGGTTCTGTGCTTCTGCTGCTGTTTTGTTCCTTCAGTTTTCTTTTGTTCTTATACTTCACATATGAGTGAAATCATTTGGTACTTGTGTTTCTCCACCTGGCTTATTTCACTGAGCATAATACCTTCTAGCTCCATCCATCTTGTTGCGAATGGTAGGATTTGATTTTTTCTTATTGCTGGATAATATTCCATTGTGTATATGTACCACATCTTCTTTATCAATTCATATACTGATGGACATTTAGGTTGCTTCCATATTTTGGCTATTGTAAATAGTGCAGCGATAAACATAGGGGTGCATCTGTCTTTTTCAAACTGGAGTGCTGCATTCTTAGGGTAAATTCCTAGAAGTGGAATTCCTGGGTCAAATGGTATTTCTATTTTGAGCGTTTTGAAGAACCTCCATACTGCTTTCCACAATGGTTGAACCAGTTTACATTCCCACCAGCAGTGTAGGAGGGTTCCCCTTTCTCCACAACCTCGCCAACATTTGTTGTTGTTTGTCTTTTGGACGGTAGCCATCCTCACTGGTGTGACATGATATCTCATTGTGGTTTTAATTTGCATTTCTCTGATGACAAGCAATGTGGAGCATGTTTTCATGTGTCTGTTGGCCATCTGAATTTCTTCTTTAGAGAACTGTATATTCAGCTCCTCTGCCTATTTTTAATTGGATTACTTGCTTTTTGTTTGTTGAGGTGTGTGAGGTCTTTATATATTTTGGATGTCAACCCTTTATCGGATCTGTCATTTTCGAATATATTCTCCCATACTGTAGGATACCTTTTTGTTCCATTGATGGTGTCCTTTGCTGTACAGAAGCTTTTCAGCTTGATATAGGCCCATTTGTTCATTTTTGCATTCATTTCCCTTGCCTGGGGAGATATGTTCAAGAAGAGGTCACTCATGTTTATGTCTAAGAGATTTTTGCCTATGTTTTTTTCTAAGAGTTTTATGGTTTCATGACTTACATTCAGATCTTTGATCCATTTTGAAGTTACTTTTGTGTATGGAGTTAAACAATGATCCAGTTTCATTCTCTTACATGTATCTGTCCAGTTTTGCCAGCACCATCTGTTGAAGAGACTGTCATTTCCCCATTGTATGTCCATGGCTCCTTTATCGTATATTAATTGACCATATATATTTGGGTTAATGTTTGGAGTCTCTATTCTGTTCCATTGGTCTGTGGCTCTGTTCTTGTGCCAGTACCAAATTGTCTTGATTACTGTGGCTTTGTAGTAGTGCTTGAAGTTGGGGAGTGAGATCCCCCGATTTTATTCTTCCTTCTCAGGATTTCGTT
This sequence comes from Manis javanica, assembly GCF_040802235.1. Lineage (NCBI taxonomy): Eukaryota > Metazoa > Chordata > Mammalia > Pholidota > Manidae > Manis > Manis javanica. The sequence continues at coordinate 68,432,112 of NC_133166.1, forward strand.
ATCTAATCAGGATCTTTGGTGTTTCCATATGAATTTTTGAACTATTTGTTCCAGTTCATTGAAGAATGCTGTTGGTAGTTTGATAGGGACTGCATCGAATCTGTATATTGCTTTGGGCACGATGGCCATTTTGACGGTATTAATTCTTCATAGCCAGGAGCATGGGATGAGTTTCCATTTGTTAGTGTCCTCTTTAATTTCTCTTAAGAGTGTCCTATAGTTTTCAGGGTATAGGTTTTTCACTTTCATGGTTAGGTTTAGTCCTAGGTATTTTATTCTTTTTGATGCAATTGTGAATGGAATTGTCTTCCTGATTTCTCTTTCTATTACTTTATTGTTAGTGTATAGGAAAGCCACAGATTTCTGTGTGTTAATTTTGTATCCTGAAACTTTGCTGAATTCCAATATTAGATCTAATAGCTTCAGAGTGGAGTCTTCTGGGTTTTTTATGTACAGTATCATGTCATCTGCAAATAGTGACAGTTTAACTTCTTCTTTACCAATCTCGATTCCTTGTATTTTTTTGTTTTGTCTGATTGCCGTGACTAGGACCTCCAGTACTACATTGAATAACTGGGGACAGTGGGCATCCCTGTCTTGTTCCGATCTCAGAGGAAAACCTTTCAGCTTCTCACTGTTCAGTATTATGTTGGCTGTGGGTTTATCATATATGGCCTTTATTATGTTGAGGTACTTGCCCTCTATACCCATTTTGTTGAGAGTTTTTAATCATGAATGGATGTTGAATTTTGTCGAATGATTTTTCAGCATCTATGGAGATGATCATGTGGTTTTTGTCTTTCTTTTTGTTTATGTGGTGGATGATGTTGGTGGATTTTCGAATGCTGTACCATCCTTGCATCCCTGGGATGAATCCCACTTGGTCATGGTGTATGATCCTTTTGACGTATTTTTGAATTCGGTTTGCTAATATTTTGTTGATTATTATTGCATCTACATTCATCAGGGATATTGGTCTGTAATTTTCTATTTTGGTGGTATCTTTGCCTGGTTTTGGTATTAGGGTGATGTTGGCTTCATAGAATGAGTTTGGGAGTTTTCCCTCCTCTTCTATTTTTTGGAAAACTTTAAGGAGAATGGGTGTTATGTCTTCTCTGTAAGTCTGATAAAATTCTGAAGTAAATCCATCTTGCCCAGGGGTTTTGTTCTTTGGTAGTGTTTTGATTACCGCTTCAATTTAATTGCTGGTAATTGGTCTGTTTGGATTTTCTGTTTCTTTCTGGGTCAGTCTTGGAAGGTTGTATTTTTCTAGTAATTTGTCCATTTCTCCTAGATTTCCCAGCTTGTTAACATATAGGTTTTCATAGTATTCTCTAATAATTCTTTGTATTTCTGTGGGGTCCGTCGTGATTTTTCCTTTCTCGTTTCTGATACCGTTGATTTGTGTTGATCTCTTTTCCTCTTAATAAGTCTGGCCAGAGGCTTATCGGTTTTGTTTATTTTCTCGAAGAACCAGCTCTTGGTTTCATTGATTTTTGCTATTGGTTCATTCTTCTCAATTTTATTTATTTCTTCTCTGATCTTTATTATGTCCCTCCTTCTGCTGACCTTAGGCCTCATTTGTTCTTCTTTTTCCAATTTCGATCATTGTGACAGTAGATCTTTCATTTGGGATTGTTCTTCCTTTTTTAAATATCCTTGGATTGCTATATACTTTCCTCTTAAGACTGCTTTTGCTGTATCTCACAGTAGTTGGGGCTTTGTGTTGTTGTTGTCGTTTGTTTTCATATATTGCTGGATCTCCATTTTGATTTGGTCATTGATCCATTGATTATTTAGGAGCATGTTGTCACACCTCCATGTGTTTGTGAGCCTTTTTGCTTTCTTTGTACAGTTTATTTCTAGTTTTATGCCTTTGTGGTCTGAAAAGTTGGTTGGTAGGATTTCAATCTTTTGGAATTTACTGAGGCTCTTTTTGTCGCCTTGTATGTGGTCTATTTTGGAGAATGTTCCATGTGCACTTGAGAAGAATGTGTATCCTGTTGCTTTTGGGTGTAGAGTTCTGTAGATGTCTATTAGGTCCATCTGTTCTAGTATGTTATTCAGTGCCTCTGTGTCCTTACTTATTTTCTATCTGGTGGATCTGTCCTTTGGAGTGAGTGGTGTGCTGAAGTCTCCCAGAATGAATGCATTGCATTCTATTTTCTCCTTTAATTCTGTTAGTATTTGTTTCACATATGCTGGTGCTCCTGTGTTGGGTGCATATATATTTAGAATGGTTATATCCTCTTGTTGGACTGAGCCCTTTATCATTATGTACTGTCCTTCTTTATCTTTTGTTACTTTCTTTATTTTGAAGTCTATTTTGTCTGATACCAGTATTGCAACACCTACTTTTTTCTCTCTGTTGTTTGCATGAAGTATCGTTTTCCATCCCTTGACTTTAAGTCTGTGCATGTCTTTGGGTTTGAGGTGAGTCTCTTGTAAGCAGCATATGGATGGGTCTTGCTTTTTTATCCATTATATTACTCTGTGTCTTTTGATTGGTGTGTTCAGTCCATTTACATTTAGGGTGATCATTGAAAGGTATGTACTTATTGCCGTTTCAAGCTTTAAGTTTGTGGTTACCAAGGGTTCAAGGTTAGCTTCTTTACTATCTTACTGTCTAACTTATCTTGCTTATTGAACTACTATAAACACGGTCTCATGATTCTTTATTTCTCTTCCTTCTTTCCTTCTCCTCCCTTCTTCATATATTGGGTGTTTTGTTCTGTGCTCTTTTTAGAAGTGCTCACATCTAGAGCAGTCCCAGTAAGATACCCTGTAGAGGTGGTTTGTGGGAGGCAAATTCCCTCAACTTTAGCTTGTCTGGGAATTCTTTAATCCCTCCTTCATATTTAAATGATAATCATGCTCGATACAGTAATCTTGGTTCGAGGCCCTTCTGTTTCTTTGCATTAAGTATATCATGCCATTCTCTTCTGGCCTCTAGGGTTTCTGTTGAGAAGCAATGATTACCTGATGGGTTTTCCTTTGTAGGTGACCTTTTTTTCTCTCTGGCTGCCTATAATACTTTGTCCTTGTCTTTGATCTTTGCAATTTCAATTATTATGTGTCTTGGTGTTGCCCTCCTTGGATCCCTTGTCATGGGAGTTCTGTGTACCTCTGTTGTCTGAGAGGTCATTTTCTCCCCTAGTTTGGGGATGTTTTCAGCAATTATTTGTTCAAAGACACTTTCTATCCCTTTTTCTCTCTCTTCTTCTTTTGTTATCCCTATAATGCGGATATTGTTCCATTTCGATTGGTCACTCAGTTCTCTTAAAATTCTTTCATTCCTGGAGATCCTTTTATCTCTCTCTGCATCAGCCTCTCTGCGTTCCTGTCCTCTGTTTTCTAGTCTAATGGTTTCTTGCATCTCGTTCATTCTGTGTTGAAGTCCTTCCATAGCTTGTTTTATTTCTGTATTCTCCCTCCTTAGTTCTTGCATGTTTCTCTGCAAGTCCATCAGCATGGTTATGACTTTTGTTTTGAATTCTTTTTCAGGAAGACTGGTTAAATCTATCTCCCCAGCTTCCTTCTCAGGGGAAGATGTAGTAGATGTCCAAGCTGTCTAGGTTAGTCTTGTCAGGATCAAATTTTTTTGCCTTTTCATGTTGATAGTTGCAATGGTAAGCTATTTACTTTCTGTCCGCTGGGAGGGCCAAGGCTTTCCACTAGCTCCTGGCCTTTTTTTACTGGCACAACTGCGACCCCTAGTGGCTTGTGTTGGGCAATTACGTTTATCTTGCCTGGCCAGTAAGGAGGAATCTCTCTTGCTGTGGGTTTGGCAGGCCTCAGGCTGCTGCTGTGCTATAGAGGCACCCTGGAGGGGTAATGGATGGGGGGCTGTTTTTCTGTTTACCTCCATGAGGGATCTCAGAGCTGTTGCCCAGGGGGTTAGTGTGCCCAGGGTTCACTGGAATTTCCAGCTGCTGGACTCTGACCTGATTAGCTTCCATCGAGCTTTGGCATCCCTTTCCCTTTAAGACTTTCAAAAAGCTTTTCTTTGTCACATGGGCACCAGCTTCAGGACCTGCTCAAAGGTCTTGCTGTCCTGTTTCCCTAGTTTCCAGCACCCCACACATGTACTGTGTCTTCGCTCTGGTGTGGATGACTAGGGCTGGGTGTTTAGCAGTCCTGGACTCCCTCTCCCTCCCCGCTCCAACTCCTCTCCTCCTGCCAGGAGCTGAGGTGAGGAGCGCTTGGGTCCCGCCAGGCCGGGCCTTGTATCTTAACCCTTTCACCAGGCACTGGGTTCTTGCAGGTGTGAATGTAGTCTCACTGTTGTCCTGTTTCTTCTGGTCTCTCTTTTAGGATTACTTGTATTTGTTGTATTTTCAACAATATATATGTTTTTTGGAGGAGATTCCCACTGTCCTACTCATGCCGCCATCTTGGCTCCACCTGAGTTGTTTGCATTCTTGCTTTCCCCTATGGGGTAGGGGAGTGTCCTTTAGGGGGTCTTTTCCTCTGTCTTGGCAGTATTGGGATGTGTTGGCATTTAGACTGCATTGGAAAGAGTGATGTCCAGGGACTTTTATGAGAGCTCCCAGATGGTTCATATTGCTGTGGTTTGATGGTGGAAGGAGTTGGAGGGTGTGTTTGCAGAGGGAAGGATCTAGAGAGCCTACTGAAATGTAGCGGTCTTGTTGGGCTCAAGAAATGCTTAAGGGGGCAGGATGGATCATATGACATTTACTTTGAGATGGACTGATGATGGCTCGTTGGGGAAGTTGGTGGGATTTCAAGGTTTGTCTAATGATTTTTAGTGCTCCAGGTACTCTGATGTCAGATCCCTCAGCTGGGGCTGTGCCTCTGGAGTTAGCTCTTTCAGTGAAGTGAAGTCCTGCTGAGGTATTGATCCAGGCTGTTAAGGGAGCAGGGTTTGCTGAGTCTGCTAACTGAGAAAGGTGAAGACATATCCAGTAAGGGGGTTAGATAGTTCCATTAAAGGTTTCGATGATTTGGACTGTGTGAGCAATTGATTGAGGTATGTGGGAATGGTTTGAACCATAGGGTTAGAGGTTGAGTGAGTAAGTGTTATTAAGAGATTAAGGCTTGAAGTAAGAGAATGCATGAAGAAAAGGTAATGATTTTGTTTGGGGAGAAGTCTGAGAGGGTTCCCTGCAGCCATAAATCTTGAATTATTACATGTAAGAGGGTAGAGGGTGAGTGTTGGAGTTCTAATAAGATGACTAGGAAATGAGCAAAGTTATGCAAGTTAAGGCTCTTAGGAAATGAGTAAAATTATGTAGGTGTTGTACTTATCCTATTGTGTCTTCGGGGTGTGGTATTCGGGGATGGCCAGAAGAGATGTAGGCCAGGATAAAAACTGGATTTGGAGAAGTCCTGTTTGAGCTGTAGAGTAGATTACTGGAGGATTTGTAGTCTGTGGAGTTGAATGTATAAGTGTTCCCATTGGGATGGAGGAGTAGGAATCTGTGGGAGATTCAGAAGAAGGGGGAGAGGATGAGATAAAGGGTTTTATATGGCAGTTGTGGATCCAGTGAGGAAATTTTGTAAGTTTGATGGCAGTAGGAGTGGATAGGACCACTTGATAGGGTCCCTGCCATTTGGGAGTTAGGGATGATGCTATCTGATTAGGAGAAGAGTGGACTGAATCTCCAGGTTGATAAAAAGTAGAAGAGGGAGAATCATGAGGTTTTGTTTTGGCATGTCAAGGTCAGCATGGGGTCATAGTAGAGAGCAGATGTATTGGAGTAGTGGAGATATAAAATGAGAAGGAAGAGTGGGGGTTTAAGAGTTAAGACCTGGTAGAAGCATAGGGTGACTGTACATGAGCTTGAAAGGAGAAAGTGAGGTGGGCTTTTTAGGTAGAGCCTGGAGTCAGAGCAGAGCTAAATGGAGAAGCTTTGTTCAGTTGAGATAGAGTTCTATGGACAGTTTGGTAAAGATGGATTTAAGAGTTTGGTTGGTTCTCTCCACCTTACCTGAGGAGTGTGGGTGATATGAGATATGGAAATTCCAGGGGATATTAAGAGATTTAATGGTTGTCTGGGACACTTGGGAGATAAATTCAGGGCCATTATCTGATTGTAAGGAAGTAGGTACTCCAAAATGGGGGATGATCTCTGATAACACAATGGTGGAGACTGTCAGAGCTCATTTGTTAGTTATAGGAAAGGCTTCAACCCAACATGAAAATGTGTCTACCAGTACTAGAAAGTATCAGTAACATTTTACTGAGGGCATATGAGTGAAGTCGAGCTGCCAGTAGGTCCCAGGAATGGGTCCCCATGCTTGAAGAGTGGGAAAGGAGAGAGGTTGAAAAGGTGAGTTAGGATTGACCTATTGGCAGATCTCACATGAGGTGGTGTTTTCAGAAAGGTAATGTCTGAAGGGGTGAGAGGTAGGTGGATCTTAAGAAAGTGTTGTAAAGATTAGAGATTAGGATGAAACAGGTTATGTACACAGGAGAGTATAACCTTAGTAGAAGGTGATTTGGAGTCACTAGGAGAGGGGTCATTAGGCACAGAAGTGAAAGCACCTATTGTAGAAATCATTGCTGCCAAATTCTGACTGTTTTGTCTGCTCTGTTATTTTCCTGAGTGATGAAACATTGATCTGATTGATGAGAGTGGCAGTGTACTAGGCCTATGGCAGTTGGTAGGTATGAGGTCTCTATTAGTTGTATGATGTAGTTAGCATTGGTAATGGAGCTGCCCTTGGTATTGAGGAGTTCCCGTTCTTTCTAGATTGCTGAATGGGAAATTAAGATATGAAAGGCATACTTGGAATCAGTGTAGATGGTAAGTGAAGATCCCTGTGCTAAAGAAAAGCATGGGTGAGGGCAAATAATTCTGCCTGTTGGTCTGTGGTGTTAGGGGAAGGGGCTTTGATTCACTGGTTTGATCAAGGGAGACAATGGCATATCCAGCTCAATGAAAGCCTTCATGGATGAAAGAACTACTGTCAGTGAACCAAGTATTTGTAGCCTGAGGTAGAGCTCCCTTCTGGATATGAGGACAGGGTAGTAACTCATCTAAGATTTGTAAGCAGCTATTAGAGTCAGGGAAGATTCTATTTCTTTCCCGTAATTTTGTAGGAAATGGGAGAAGTGTAGAAGGATTGACGGGAGGGGTGGGGCCTGGGCACAGAGCCTCCAAAGGCCAGTCTGGCTGAGAAGGCTCTGAGGCTTTCTCCTTCCCAGTGATTTGATTATCAGACATATACAGAATGACAGCTAAACATTGGCCTGACAAGGTGTGCGACACATATATACTTGCAGTCCCTGACACAGGTATACTGTGAAGAGGTCTTCTGCCCAGACTCATGGAAACATGCAGAACAATATGCTTTGTGCACAACAATGGCAGAAGGACAGATGGACATATGGTTCAGCAGGCCTAAAGCAGGCAGCACAGGAGGCCTTTTTCAATTACGCTGCACTATATTATGGCTAATGAAGCTGAATTCATACCTGCCCAGGAAATTTAGCCTCTGAGCCTAAGCTCAAAGTTGTTGATCCTAACACTGCACCAAACTCCTTTCAGTTCCATGCTCCTAAAACATACAGAATGGGATGACTAAACCTAGGTGTTCAGACGTGTTCTCTGTGTGCGACGTTTAAGACCCTGATATAAGTGTGCTGTGAACAAGAATTCCAACTATCTTAATGGAAAGATGTTTCTGTGGATACTTGCACCTGAGCATCCATTCACCCCTACACAATGCTGCTCCATGCCTGAGCTTTATCTGCCTGAACTAATCCTGTGCAGGACAGCTCTCTCTCTCTCTCTCTCTCTCTCTCTCTCTCTCTCTCTCTCTCTCTCTCTCTCTCTGACCTGCAGGGAGAAGGAAGAATGTGCTATGAGTCCTAGGCTAAATGCTTCTGTGCAGGTGTAAAGCAGCAGCATTCAAGCACACTCAAGAAACCCTTTCATGGGTTGCACTTTTCTTCACAGGTTTGCATTCCTGGGCAGGAGCCCTGTGTCCTCATGGTTTCACAGCAGAGGCCCACTGCAGCCGCCTCCACTGTGTGAAATAGCAATGCCCTGAAGATGCTTTTGTACTAAAGCATCCAAAACAGGCATAGGAGAGCTTTCTGCCAGAAACTGTAGGGGAAAGAATCCACCAGACACTGAGGAATCTCTTGCCTGCGAGAACTCTAGGCTGCTTTCTCCTTGCATGAAACTTGATCTTATGTGAGATGGAAAATTTAATATTGCTGATAGAAGGAAATATGCACTCTAGCTCACAGAGATAAGTGTGCCAGGGAAAGACCTTAGCACTAGCCTCAGGGGAAAGTAGAGAACAAGATGCTCTCTAATAACAGCTGTCAAAGCAAGTCAGATCGGGATTCAGCTCAGATGATCAAAGGAAGGTGTCCCGACTCGCAGGACTATCAACGGGGGTCGACAACCTGGAGGAGAGAATGAAGAGGCAAGAGACACAAAGAATGAACAACAAGACAGGATGTCTGATCAAGCTGACCAATTTTATTTTTCTCAGGCTCAATTTATATACGTTGTGATGAAAATATATGTAAAGAGGTGATTGGTCGTCAGTTGGCGCCGGCGGGAACGTGTAGAGAAGTGATTGGGTTTCAGGTGGCACCGGCGGGAACTGAGGACCCGGAAGAGAAGCAGGAAGTTCGCCATCTTGTGGGTGGGTGCCCTTGGGAGGGAGGTTTAAGGGTGGGGCTTTCCCCTGGGGCAGTGGGTGTTCTTGAGAAGCAGGAGTTTGGCAGGGTTAGAAGGCCAGTGGAAAGAACAGAGGAGGAAACATCGCTTAGCAATCTGACTGCAAGATCTATATTGATTTGGCTAGGAGAGCAATTCTGCCTTACTGCAGAAATGATTGCTGTTGTCTTAAGACTTACATAACTAGTATTGCTTAAAAGTCCATAGGCTCGCTCCCAGCATCTCTCCCTTTCTTTATTAAAAATTAAGACGATTTTGGTTGAGCAGGCTAAGGGGCAGGGACAGGGGCCTGATCCTCAGTGGATATCTGGTGCGTGAACTGGACTCAGCCTTACAGGCTCTGCTGAAGAGAAAGAGTTTCTCTATTAAGCACAAGGTGTCTTTTTCCTGAGGAGAGGAGGATGCAGGACACAAACCTCTATGCAATCAGGTATGTCCCTCAAGGAACCCAGGGCAGGCGTTAGCTTTTCCTTTGCAGTGCTTTGCCTCCCATCCACTTTAGTACTCAACCGGCACTCAGAGACTCCTGGGAGGGTCGCGCTGGTGCTTACTTTTGCTGAGAAGAGATAGAGGGGGGTGCTTCGTCATCATCATCACTCTCGCAAGCTAGTTTGTAATAGTGGACTTGGATAGGTTTGCCAACAAGGGTATCTATTTGTCACTTGATAAGGCTTGTCAAATGTTTAAGAGCCGAAGGGCTAAAAGACAAGAGCAATATCAATCCTATGAGGGGGCCTAGGAGAGAGGGAAAGAGAGTAGTAAGCCATGGGGAGGCTGAAAACCAATTTTTATACCAACTTTCATCTTGCTCTCTTTCTTTCTTTCTTTCTTTCTTTTTTCTTTCTTTCTTTCTTTCTTTCTTTCTTTCTTTCTTTCTTTCTTTCTTTCTTTCTTTCTTTTTTTCTTTCTTTCTTTCTTTCTTTCTTTCTTTCTTTCTTTCTTCTTTTTTCTAACCCTTCTCTAACTCTTTTCATACTATCTCTAACTACTCCTGTTTTATCAGCATAGAAGCAGCACTCTTCTTTCAGGGCAGTGCAAAGCCCGCCTTGCTGCAGAAAGAGTAGGTCTATCCCTCTGTGGTTTTGGAGAACTACTTCAGCGAGGGATGCGATTGAATCTGTCAGGTCAGAGATTCCTTTCTGCAATTCTTGGATATCTTGATCTATAGTGGCACTGAGCTCATGATAGCGGGAGTTAGAAAGAAGCAGAGAAGATATGCCTGTGCCTGCACCTACAGTCCCTAGGCCGAGCAGAACAGCGATAGTAACAGCAGTAATGGGTTCTTGGCAGGAGCGTTTAGGGAGGGAAGGGTCTGAAGATTGTTCCCAGATATGGAAGAACTCATCAGGCTGGTAGTAAATAAGCCTGGGTATAACTTTTACGAGAACACAAAATCCATGCTCTTGTAAAATGGGATTGTAGGCACAGGGGGTGAGTCTGTCTAAGCAGGCCCACCAGGCGTCATTGGGGGGAACTATAAATTGGGGTCCCCATCCAATGGGGAAGATTTCTCGACAGAGGTGGGTGTACTCATGAGGGATCTTTTGAAGAGTGTTAGTTATACAAGTCCCATTACCAATTACTTGGGCTAAGGTTAGGCCTCCCCAACTAGCGCGTTTCCAACGGCAGTTGTAGGTATCATTGGAGGTGGAGAAGTTGCCAGGGATGGCAGCACCTTCATAAAAAGGAGGGGAAGAGTGGTAACATAACCAACATTCGGCAGTAAGCTCAGGAGTGGTGGAATTAAGACTAAGGAAGGTTTGATTTATAAGGGTGAGGACAAGATCTTTAGAGCTCGCTAGGGTGGACACTGGCAGTGTAGGGGAGGCTTTAAGACTGCTAGTTGTGAAGCTATGGTTAGGCAAGAGGGCGGAAGGCTTTGGTGGGGGAGGGTGCTTCCCACCTAGGACTGTATTTGGGCCTATAGCGGCAGAAGGGGTGGCAGGGAACTCTTTAAGGAGTTTAATAGTAAAGGTGATGCCTTCATCATAATGTTCTTTATATAAATGAAGACCCCAAGTGTATCCTTGTGCCCAACTTGAGGCTTTTTTCCCTTCTTCAGTGAGTGTGATAGAAAGAGGATTGCACCAACCTTTGGTAATATTTCTAGGGAAGCACTCGGGGAGTGCTTCAGGGTATTTTTCCCTTTAAAATGGTGGTGGGTATAATTGGCTTTGGCAGTAATATAATCCCAGGAGGAAGAGGGTCTCCAGTAAGTATCTCCCATGGTCTCACACCCCCATGATGCACAATAATAGTCTGTCTTGCCACCGCATTTATGAAGGAGGCTACGGGGCGGGTGCTGCCTGGGGCAAACATAAAAGGAATATGACCTAAGAACTGACCGGCGCCCTGCATCAGAGCAACTGGGGGTGGTGAGACTTGCATGAGAGATAAGAGGTGCTTCACTCTGCTCGAAAAGATGTTCTACTCCCCAAGGGGCTCCCGCACCTAGGGCTAGCTTACAGAGATCAGGTTGTAAAATGCTTGGCCACTAGACGTCTGGCGAGGTTTGAGAGCAGGACCAAACAACATCTCCTCTTTCAGAAAACACTATCCAGGTGTAGTTCCAGGGAAAGTGTCAGGATCTCGTGGGTTGTGGCGCTGGCTAATGGCTCAGAGTTGTGGTCATGATCAGGAGGATGAGGACTTTTGGCGACTGCATCTGCAATGGAAAAAGAATTTGTCTCAGGCAGAAATGGAAGCTCCAGTCTGGACTGTGGTAAGTTAGCGGTTTTAACTAGCCTTTCAGGGAGCCATTGAGGCTCGGAGTTTTGTTCGTCATAAATGCAGACGGACTCTTGGCCCCAGATAATAATGGGGTCAGGACTTTTCCAAGTGAAGGTCAGTGGATCTTTCCATTTTACTAACGCTTGAAGTTCATTGGTTTTAGGGTGCCATAACTGATCAGCAGCTGAGCGTCCATGGGAGTCGAGCTTCAAGAAGTTAATGACAAACAAGGCATGGCTAAGTTGATTGTGGGGACTGATGGTTGTATAGGGGAGGGGGTTGTTCTTGAGGTGGGAGAGAATGTTTTTAAGAGTTTGATAAGCTCGCTCTACAATTCCTTGTCCTTGGGGGTTATATGGGATGCCTGTGATATGTTTATTTGGAAGTCAGAACAGAAGCGCTGGAATTTAGCTCCTGTGTAATCTGGCCCATTGTCAGTTTTTATGATCTTTGGTTTGCCTAGCACTGTAAAACAGCACAAGGTGTGGGTAATGACATCTTTAGAAGCCTCTCCGGTAAGGGGTGACGTGAAGATAAAACCACTAAAGGTATCTATAGTAACATGGAGGTATTTCATCTTTTTAAAGGGGGTGAAATGAGTGACATCCATTTGCCAAATTTCATTCGGGATTAGTCCCTGAGGGTTCACTCCTAAATGAGGGACAGGAAGATGTGGAGCAGTCATTACATTTTTTGACAATTTCTCAGGCTTGCTCTCTGGTTATTTTGAACATGAGTTGCAGAGTATTTGCTGAAAGGTGGTGGAGGGAGTGAGCATGCTGAGCTTGACTTAGGGGTGTACTGCTGAAGGCTAGCGCTATTAGGGGAAAGGTATGGGTGGCTTGATCAGCAAGGGCATTGCCTGCCAAAAGAGGGCCGGGGAGTCCTGTGTGAGCTCGCAAGCGGCCAATGAAAACAGGGTTGGAGCATCAGATTATGAGATATTGAATTTGTCTGAACATATCAGCAGCGTTGGAGGAAGGCTTAATAAAGGGAGTAGTTTCTAGGAGAGGTACTGAGTGGGCTATGTAAGAGCTATCTGTATAGAGATTGAAAGGGGTATTAGAGAGCGATTGAAACACTTGGAGGACTGTGTAAAGTTCAACAAGTTGGGTGGATGAAAAGGGAGTGGGCAGGGAGACGGGGCTTTTATCTTGAATAACATGCTGCCTGCCCTGTTGCTGAGCTGTCTGTGTAGACGAGGAGGGCTTCTCGGAAAGGAGAGGGGGAGGTAACTTTGGGTAAAACCAGGGGATGTAGTCTGCTAAACTGAATTAAAGGGTCAGTGGGATAATGATTATCTATGGTCCCAGCAAAGGAGGCACAAGCGATACCCCAGTCATCGTTGGTTTGTAGCAACCAATCTATCTGCTCTGTAGTATATGGAACAACAAGGATATCAGGATCTTTACTAAAATACTGTCTGCTTAGTTTTCTTCCTTTTATAATAACAGAAGCATCTAGGGAAATGTAAGGTGTTAGAACTTTCACAGGTTTGCTGGAGAGGTAGACCCAAAGAAGAGGCTTGCCTCATTGTTCAAGGGTCTTGGTAGACTGCCAAAAAACTCTTACTGGAGCATGGGTGGTGGCACAAATGATAAGATATAAAGGAGAGGAGTAGTCAATCTGAACGGAGGTTTGTAGAGAGATAGCTTGATTTATCTGTTCTATAGCAGCAACTGCTAGGGGAGTTAGGGTGTGGGGGGAGAGGGGATGCGAGTTGCCTGCTAGTAAATTGTTTAAGGGAGTTAAGCTTTCAGGGGGGGGTTTCAGGTATGGCCTTAAAAACTGTAGGTTGCCTAGCAATTTTTGAAAGTCATGCAGCGTTTTAAGGGAAGAAATGTGGAGCTCTATTTTGGGTGTGAAAATTCAGTGAGCTTGGAGGCTATAGCTCAGGTAAGTATAGGGTTCAGAAAACTGAATTTTATTGGGAGCAATTTTCAAGTGGGAGACATGCATGTCGGCATGTGATTTTTCTGCATTTAGGGGCCACTGATCAACCCAGACAGGCTCGGTAGTTTTCCATGTTATTTTATAGGCATGTTGCTGGGATACAGGCATGATTGTGGCCTCTAGGAGAAAGGGGATCCTAGTCCCTTTCTCCGAGTATTTGATATGATGGTCACAGGAGTTTTAATGCCTTGTGGATTCTTTCCTAACCCTTGGCCAGGCAAGTAGCCTTGTGTCAGCATTCACTTGGTGACTAACTCGTTTGGGCCTCACATAATATTCATTTGAGAGAGAATGTCTCATCCCCACAAATTGACTGGAAGCCTAGGAATTACAAAAGGAATAACTGTCCCTGAATTCCCTTCTTGATCTGACCAATGAAGGGCCTGGGAACTAAGTTGAGGGTTTTGTGACTGTCCGATTCCCTGTAGGTGGGTGGTGGAGTTTGTAAGGGGCCAGGAAGGGGGCCACTGCTCTTTGGCAATAACAGTGACATCTGCTCCTGAGTCTAGGAGGCCTTGAAAGGCTTTCCCATTTAAGGACAGAGTTAACATGGGGCGGGCACATGTAATTTGTTGAGTTCAATAGACATCTGTGGTGCCTATGTCACTCGTTTCACGGTGCTCTTTAAGGCACTTATTGGAGGAAGGGATAAGGGGTAGGAGAAGAAGTTGGGTAAAGGTATATTCTGCTGGAATATATAGAGGGCCCTTAAGAGTGGAGGCTAGGATCTGAATTTCTCCTTTGAAATCTGGATCAATTACTCCAGGGTGTATTTGAAGCCCTTTTAGGGAGGCTGAAGCGTGTCCCAGAATTAAGCCAAAAGTGTTGGGGGGGGGCCCTCAGATGCCCATCTGTAGAAGCTTTGTCCCTTCTTCTGGTGTCAATATTGTATTGGTGGTGGAACAGAGGTCCAATCCTGGGCTGTTTTTTGTGGCTCTCCAGAGGTCTGAAATTGATTTTGGGTTACTGTCGAGGGGATGAACCCAATTGCCCCGGGGTTCATCTTCTGCAGGGGGGCCAGCGGCTACCCCCTGAAAGGGTTTCCCTGGTTCTTAAAAGGGAGGGGCAGAACTTGTATATCGGTTTTTGACCGGCATTCTTTGGCCCAGTGATATCCTTTATGACATCTGGGACAAGGGGTGGAGGGGTGGGGATGGATTAACTGGTCTAGGGGTATTGCAAGGATTATTAAAAGGGGGTGGATTGGGGTCAGAATTTGGAGGCCGAGGGACTCGGGGCTGTGGGCAGTCTTTGACAAAATGGCCAGGCTGCTTGCAATTAAAGCAAGTTTTTGTGTTGAGCCAATGCCTGCCCTCTGCAAGGCAACTCCGATAGCCAGTCCAATGGCATGACTAGTTCCGGCGCCTGCACAGAGGCGCACGAAGTCTGATACTGACTCTTTGTGATGATGCTGAAGCAGGTCTTGACAGACCAGATTAGCATTCTCAAAAGCCAGCTGTTTAATAAAAGGGTTGTCGGGCTCTTGGATTCTGAACATGTGCTCAGCCACCTCCATAAGGTGGCTGACGAAAGAGCTGTAAGTCTCGTCTGCTTCCTGCCATATCTTAGTAAGAGTGGCAGTAGCGGCTCCTTTAGGGGGTAACTTTTTCCAAGCTCTGAGGCCAGCTTGTCTAACTTGAGCCAGGAGGACTGTGGGAAAGCATGCTTCGACTGCTAGAGTGTTATAAGGAGCTTCACCTAAAATTCATTTTGCTGTCCAGTCTCGGGAACTGGGTCGGGTAAGATTTTTACTTTTGATTTCTTCGGCTTTCCAAAGAACAAAGTCTCCCCGTTTAAGGCTGTGTGAGCAAGCTGGTGGAATTCATTTGGGGTAAGCCAATCATTGGTGATAGATTCTAACAGAGCTAGAGTAAATGGGGCGGTAGGCCCATAATTGGAAACAGCTGACTTGAGCTTCTCTAGAGCTCGGATATCTAGGGGTGAAAAGGATGTTCTTTTTTATAAGGGGCTGGGTCTCTCATCACTGGAGGCCTGTTCCTAGGACACAGGCCTCTTTCAGCTCGGTCTTCAGGGCTATTGTTTAGATGGTCATCTTCATCATCATGCCATGAATCTCTCTGGGCTCTATCATCAAGAGTAGTACTCATGGGAACTCCTCTCATATCAGGATCAGTGCCCTCTACTTCAGGGTTATCGGGGTCAAATAACTTAGGGGAGGGGCTCCAGGGAATAGAACCCCACTCCATAGGGAGACAGGAAAAGTCAGGACAGGGTTGGGTGATTTTTTTGTTTTGTGAAAAAGTGATTTCGAGGGAGGGGGAGTACTTTTAGAGGAAGAATTTGGGGTGTGGGTTAAATGGGTTAGTTTGGAGAGCTCTTGATCTAGGTCACGAATGGCTTGTAGGAGTTGGATTTGTTCTTTTCTATTTTTGACCATCTGCCTGAGGACTGAGAGGTCATTTGCAGCATGTAAACGCTCACGGGAGAGAGAGGAGAAGGCGGGAAACATTTGGTCAAGAACAGGGGGGTGATAAGGTGGCGGGGGAATGAAGGGTGGTAAGGTTACTGCTTGTGGGTGAAGTGCAGAGGCAAGGGCGATGGTAGTGGCCTTAGGTGGCCAGTCAGGATTGTTATAATGTGCTGCCTCTTCTTCTAAAGTGGCTTCATCAGCGGGATCAAGGGGCTCAGCAGGCCTTAAGTCGATGAGGCTAGGGTAAATATTTGGGGGAGGTATAGCAGGGAGAGGACGGGAGTCAGCGGAGTTATTAGGGGAGGTATCTTTTTCCATCAGTGATGGGGAAAGAGACTCGACAGTCGGTAAGGGTGGGAGTCTGTCTGATATTTGAGAGGGGTTTGCAGTGGAATCTGAAGGATGTTCTTTGAGAGAAGGGTAGGCTGGCCGAGAAGCCTCGGAAGGGGGATGAGAGTGGAATCTCATGGTTTTTTCTCCCTCAATGACAACTTTTTGTAAATCGGGCCACTCGCGATGAGCGCGCAAGATATCATTAATAAGGTTCCAATAGCTAAATGCTGACACAGGTACATTTTCTGGACCAAAAACTCTGTAAGAGTCTTGAAGGCAATTGCCTACTTGTCACTATTTATTTTCACTAATGGTCCCTTCTTGAGGGAACCAGGGACACACATCTTCAATAAAGACTAAAAAACGTTTCAAATCTTTTTTCTTAACCCTTGTTCCACGTGTCCTGAGGGACTCTTTGAGTCCGGCTATAAACAAATCTTCTTGTGAGGAGGCTTGCCCCATGACTTACTTTCTCAAATGCGTCGCCGATTGAATATATACAAGTCTGTCTCATGCCGGGTTCAGAACGTAGCGACTCAGGCGAGGGTCTCATAGCTGCAGACACCTCCTTTCATGGGTGGGCCCACCCCCACCCCCACCCCCACCCTCCTGGGGGCGACATTCTCACCTCTCCAGTCTGTGGGGCCCCATGTTGGGTGCCAGTTGTCCCGACCCACAGGACTATCAACGGGGGTCGACGACCTGGAGGAGAGAATGAAGGGGCAAGAGACACAAAGAACAGACAGCAAGACAGGATGTCTGATCAAGCTGACCAATTTTATTTTTCTCAGGCTCAATTTATATACGTTGTGATGAAAATATATGTAAAGAGGAGACTGGTCTTCAGTTGGCACCGGCGGGAACGTGTAGAGAGGTGATTGGGCTTCAGGTGGCACCGGCGGGAACCGAGGACCCAGAGAGAAGCAGGAAGTTTGTCATCTTGTGGGTGGGGGCACTTGGGAGGGAGGTTTAAGGGTGGGGCTTTCCCCTGGGGCAGCGGGTGTTCTTGAGAAGCAGGAGTTTGGCAGGGTTAGAAGGCCAGTAGAAAGAACAGAGGAGGAAACATTGCTTAGCAATCTGAATGCAAGATCTATATTGATTTGGCTAGGAGAGCAACTCTGCCTTAACTGCAGAAATGACTGCTGTTGTCTTAAGACTTACATAAATAGTATTGCTTAAAAGTCCATAAGCTCACTCCAGCAGGAAGGCAGTGCAGGATGCCCCATTCAAGTAATCACTCAAGTCTTCCTAGTGGTTGCATAAACTGAGATTTCAATGTTCCTTCCATGGCTGTCCTGTGTGCCTGAACTCTCCCCACCTGTATGAAGAATGCACCAAAGAGTTCTCTTGCGGAGCAGCTGACACTCACATGGGTGGCCGTTTGGCCTAAGGCCTCGATGAGGCACCCTGGCTGATGGGAAATACTTCATACAATGAATTCAGCTTGGAAACTTAACAAGGGCCTTTTTTTCTCTCTTGCCTTGCTGTTTCAGAGAGGCCTAGAGTAAATTGTTCACCATGGATGGATCCCCCATACCACAGGCTGAGCTCAAAGAACTAGTTGAACACTGGCTTGGAGGACCAAAAAGACATGACAGGAAGAGGTCCCCATGTGCTTCCTCCACAGCTGGTTGCCGGCTGGGTGCTAGTCCTCAGAGGGACACTCCCACACAGAAGGTTCTGAGGCTTTCTCTGGCCCAGTGATTTGCTTATCAGACATGTCCAGAGTGAAACCTAAACATTGCGTTCTCAAGGTGTGCTACACATATATACTTGCAGTCCCAGGCACAAGTACACTGTTAAGACGTCTTCTGCCCAGTCTTAGGGGAAGAGGCAGAGCAAGATGCTTTGTGCACAACAATGGCAGCAGGGAAGATGGGCATTCCGTTCAACAGGCCAAAAGCATGCAGCACAAGAGCCCTCTTTCAAGTAAGCCACTCTTTATAGCTAGTGAAGCTGAATTCATATCTGCCCTGTAAATCACTCCTCTGAGACTACGCTCTAACTCATTGATCCACAACTCCCCCAAACACCTTTCACTTCCTTGCTCCTAAAACATACAAAAGGGTGTGCAGATGTATTTTCTGTTACGGCATTTACGTCCTGGAGATAAGTGTGCTGTGTATAGGAATACCAACTACGTTTAAGGGATGATGTTTCTCAGCAGCAGATGCTCACATGTGTGTCTGTTTAGCCTGGTGCTAGGGAGACTCAGTCTGCCCGAGAGAGAAACGCTTCCATAAAATAAATTCTGCTTGGAAGCTTAAATATAGCCTTTTTTTACACTCTTACCTGGTTGCTTCAGAGAGGCCTAGAGTACACTGGTCACTATAAACTGAGCTCTGTGAAATAGGTGCACTTCCACATTCTGAGCTCTGTGAAATAGGTGCACACTGTCTTTGAGGCCTCAAATGACATGGCAGCAAGAGGTCTGTGTGAGCCTC
Source organism: Manis javanica (assembly GCF_040802235.1). Lineage (NCBI taxonomy): Eukaryota > Metazoa > Chordata > Mammalia > Pholidota > Manidae > Manis > Manis javanica. The sequence goes on from NC_133166.1 coordinate 68,450,666, forward strand.
TTCAGCAGCCCTGTGGGAACCAGGCACAAAGCCTCAGAGGCCAGAAACACAGAGAAGGTTTCAAGGCTTTTCCTGCCCAGTGAGTTCCTTCTCAACATATTCGGACTGACAGTTAAATGCTACTCTGAGCAGGCGCCCGACATGTATATACTTGCAATCCCAAGCAACAAGTATACATTGAAGACGTTTTCTGCCTAGCCTCAAGGGAAGAGGCAGAGCAAGAATGCTTTGTGCACAAAAATGGCAGCGGGAAAGATGGGCATTCCATTCGACAATCCAAAATCACGCAGCGCTTGAGTGTTCCTTCAAGTAAGCTGCTCTTTATGGCTACTGAAGCAGAATTCATACCTGCCCTGTAAATTGCTACTCTGAGCCTAAGCTCAGACTTCTTGATCTAAAGTTGCACTGAACACCTTTCACTTTCTTGCTCCTAACACACACGGAAAGGGGTGGTTAACCTAGGTGCACAGACGTGTTCTCTGTTTATGTCATTTACCATCCCTGAGATACGTGTGCTGTGCATAAAAATTCCAACTACCTTCAAGGGAAGATGTTTCTTTCTGTGGCTACTTGAAACTGATGAGTCATTCACCCTTACAAAATGCTGGTGTGCAACTGGCTCTATCTGCCTGAACTAACTGTGTAGTATAGCTCCCTCTGTGACCTGCAGAGGGGAAGAAGCATGTACTCTGTATCCTAGATTAAATGCTCCTGTGTAGGACTAAGTCTGTGGCATTGAAACACACTGAGGAAACGCTCTCATCGCTTGGTCTTTTCTTCATGTTTGCTGTCCTCAAAGAGAGCCTCGTTTCTTCAGGGCCTTAATAAAGGAGGGACAATGCATCCTCTTTCCCTGTGTGAAATAGCAATGCCCTGAAGATACCTTTGTAGTAAAGTGCCAGAGCCTGCTGCAGGAGAGCCTTGAGCCAGACTCTGCTGGGGAAACAATCCACCGAGCACTGAGGAGGCCTGCCGGGGAGAATGGTAGGCTGCTTTCCCCTTGCACTCTACTTTTTTCCTATGGAAAACTTCGCAAACATAGCAGTAGAAGGTAGCCTCCCCCATATGCCCTCTAACTCACTGAGATAAGTGTGATAAATAGGCCATAACTTGCCACATGGGAAGTTGCATAACAACATGCTTTCTAATAACAGCAGTGGAAGCAAGTCAGATTTGGATTCAGCTTGAGTAAAGGGAGGCAGTGCTGGATGCCCCATTCAAGTAATCGTTCATGTCACCCTAGTGGTTGCAGAACCTGAGCTTGCAATGTGCCTTCCGTGGCTGCCCAGTGTGCTTGCACTGAAGCCATCTGAATGAATTTGCTGACTTACACTTTTGTGGAGTGGCTGACGCTCACATGTGTGGCTGTTTAGCCTGAGGCCTTGCTCAGGCAGCCTGGTTTATAGAGAAATGCTTCCATACAATGAATTCAGCTTGTAAGTTTAAAAGGGACATTTTCTTTCATTCTTGCCTGGTTGTTTCAGAGAGGCCAAGAGTAAACCGGTTGCTGTAAGAGGATTTCCCGTACTATGGGCTGAGCTGTGGGAAGTAGGTTCACATAGTTCACCTGGCTTTGAGGCCCGAAATACATGACAGCAAGAGGGCTGTGGACCTTCTTTGACAGCCGGGTAGTGGCTGGGCACAGAGCCTCAGAATGCCAGCCCTGCAAAGAAGTCTCCGAGGCTTTCCCCTGCCTGGTGATTACCTTCAAGACATATCCAGAATGACTGCAATACATTGCTCTGACCAGTCATGCTACATGTACATATTTTTAATCCCAGACAGAAGTGTACTGTAAAGAGATCTGTCTAGCCTCAGGGGAAGACGCAAAACAATATGATCTCTGCACAACAGCAGGAGGACAAATGTGCCTTCGGTACAATAGGCCAAATGCAGGCAGCACAGGAGGCCTCTTGCAAGTAAGCTGCTCTTTATGGTAATGAAGCTGAATTCACATGTGCCCTGCAAATAGCTCCTCGGAGCCTCACTCAAACTTGGTGATCTAACACTGTACTGAACACCTTTCAATTCCCTGCTCCTACCACATACAAGATGGAACGGGCAAACCTAGGTGTACAGACATGTTCTCTTTGTATGACATTTAAGTCCGTGAGAAAAATGGGCTGTGAATAGTACTTCCATCAAGCTTTAAGGAAGATGTTCTGTGGCTCCTTGCACCTGATCATCCATTCATCCCTACAAAACACTGGTCTGTGCCTGATCTCTATCTGCCTGAAGTAACCCTGTGCAGGACAGCTGTCTCTCTGGTGTGCACGGAGAAACATGTGCTATGAGTCCTAGGCTAAATGCTTCTGTGCAGGAATAACACAGTGACATTCAAGCAGTCTGAAGAAACCCTCTCCTTGTTTGGTCTTTTCTACACAGTTCTGTAGTCCTCAGCAAGGGCCTTGTTTCCTCATGGCCTTAGATGAGGACCCACAGTGCAGCCTCCTCCTGTGTGAAATGGCAATGCCCTGAAGATGCCTTTGGAGAAAACTGTGAGAAAGAGCTGCAGGAGACAGTGCCTGGAAAGAATCCAGCAGACACTAAGGATGCCTGCCTGAGAGAACACAAGGCTGCTCTCCCCTTGTTGGGGACGGCCTTTGTCTTCTCACATGTTTGTAGGCAGAATGGGAAAGCACCTTCTCCCAGGTCTGAATGCAGCATGGGAAAGCACAAGCTTGAGAACAACCGGTGCAGTCCTTGGAAGTTATCTGCCCACAAATCATATCTTGTCCTCGAAGATGAGCCAGGACTCCTCACTCAGAAAATAGGGAGGAGACCTTGAGGATGTGTGAATACACCCCCCCCCCGGCCCTGCTTACCAGGCAGCTTCTAAGAAAATCAACAAGGTGCTCTGGCCTGAGATGGGAAAGATGAGTGTAGCACTTGGCTGAGGTCCGAGAAAGGCAGTATAAAAACAAAGGTGCTTCACCACATTGGGGCTGCAGCCATTGTCTGTCTGTCTGTGTTGTCTGTGTTTTTTGTTCTCTCATTTCACTCAAAGAAAACGTGCAGCACACTACATCTGGTGCCCAATGTGGGGCGTCCTCTCAGAGTGATTTGTACATATATTCAGCTCCACGCCTCCCCTTTGGACTGTTTGACTTCGACGGCAGGCACCATCACCCCTTCAATGAAACTTGCTCCTATGTGATATGGAACACTTAGTAAATGTAGCTGTAGAAGACGATAGGCGCTCCAACTTGCAGAGATAAACGCGCGATGAAGAGGTCTTAACACTAGCCTCAGGAGAATGTGCAGATCAAGTGGCTCTCTAATAACAGCAGTCAAAGCAAGTCAGATTGGAATTCAGCTTAGGTGAGTTCATGAAGGCAGTGCAGGATGCCCCATGCAAGTAGTCATTCAAGTCATACTAGCAGCTGCTGAAACTGATCTGCAATGTGCCTTCCGTGGCTGTCCTGTGTGCCTGTACTCCAACCACCTGAATGAACTGTGCCATGAACAGCTGCTCCCTTGCTGAGCAGCAGATGCTCGTATGTGTGGCCGTTTAGCCTGAGGTCAAGACCTGGCTGACAGAGATAATGCTTCCGTACAATGAATTCAGCTTGGAAGTTTTAAAAGGGCCTTATTTTCACCCCTTTCATGGCTGCTTCAAGGTGGCCTAGAGGAAACTGGTCACTTTAAGTGGATCTCCCTCCCACAGACGGAGCTCTGGTAATCAGGTAAACTTTGGCTTTGAGGACCAAATGGCATGTCAGCAAGAGGTCTGTGTGAGACTCTTCCACAGCTGGTGGGGCCTGGGCACAAACCCTCTGAAGGCCAATCTGGCAGAGAAGGCTCTGAGGCTTTCTCCTTCCCAGTGATTTGATTGTCAGACATATACAGAATGACAGCTAAACATTGGCCTGACAAGGTGTGCGACACATATATACTTACAGTCCCTGACACAGGTATACTGTGAAGAGGTCTTCTGCCCAGACTCATGGGAACATGCAGAACAATGTGCTTTGTGCAGAACAATGGCAGCAGAACAGATGGACATATGGTTCAGCAGGCCTAAAGCAGGCAGCACAGGAAGCCTTTTTCAATTACGCTGCTCTATGTTATGGCTAATGAAGCTCAAATCATACCTGCCCAGGAAATTTAGCCTCTGAGCCTAAGCTCTAACTTGTTGATCCTAACACTGCACCAAACTCCTTTCACTTCCATGCTCCTAAAACATACAGAATGGGATGACTAAACCTAGGTGTTCAGACATGTTCTCTGTGTACATCATTTAAGACCCTGATATAAGTGTGCTGTGAACAAGAATTCCAACTATATTAATGGGAAGATGTTTCTGTGGATACTTGCACCTGAGCATCCATTCACCCTTACACAATGCTGCTCTATGCCTGAGCTCCATCTGCCTGAACTAATCCTGTGCAGAACAGCTCTCTCTCTCTCTCTCTCTCTCTCTCTCTCTCTCTCTCTCTGACCTGCAGGGAGAAAGAAGAATGTGCTATGAGTCCTAGGCTAAATGCCTCCGTGCAGGCATAATGCAGCAGCATTGAAGCACACTCAAGAAACCCTTTCGTGGTTTTTCACTTTTCTTCACAGGTTTGCATTCCTGGGCAGGGGCCCTGTGTCCTCATGGTTTCACAGGTGGAGGCCCACTGCAGCCTCCTCCACTGTGTGAAATAGCAATGCCCTGAGGATGCTTTTGTAATAAAGCATCCAAAACAGGCATAGGAGAGCTTTCTGCCAGAAACTGTAGGGGAAAGAATCCACCAGACACTGAGGAATCTCTTGCCTGCGAGAACTCTAGGCTGCTTTCTCCTTGCATGAAACTTGGTCTTATGTGAGATGGAAAATTTAATATTGCTGATAGAAGGAAATATGCACTCTAGTTCACAGAGATAAGTGTGTCAGGGAAAGACCTTAGCACTAGCCTTAGGGGAAAGTAGAGAACAAGATGCTCTCTAATAACAGCTGTCAAAGCAAGGCAGATCGGGATTCAGCTCAGATGATCAAAGGAAGGCAGTGCAGGATGCCCCATTCAAGTAATCACTCAAGTCTTTCTAGTGGTTGCATACACTGAGATTTCAATGTTCCTTCCATGGCTGTCCTGTGTGCCTGCACTCTCCCCACCTGTATGAAGACTGCACCGAACAGTTTTCTTGCGGAACAGCTGTCACTCTCGTGTGTGGCCCTTTTGCCTAAGGCCTTGATGAGGCACCCTGGCTGACTAGAAATACTTCATACAATGAATTCAGCTTGGAAGTTTAAAAAGGGCCTTTTTTTCTCTCTTGCCTGGCTGTTTCAGAGAGGCCTAGAGTAAATTGTTCACCATGGATGGATCCCCCATACCACAGGCTGAGCTCAAAGAACTAGGTGAACACTGGCTTGGAGGACCCAAAATACATGAAAGGAAGTGATCTCGGCATGCTTCCTCCACAGCGGGTTGCGGGCTGGGTGCTACTCCTCAGAGGTACAGTCCCACACAGAAGGTTCTGAGGCTTTCTCCAGCCCAGTGATTTGCTTCTCAGACATATCCAGAGTGACACCTAAACATTGCGCTGTCAAGGTGGGCTACATGTATATACTTGCAGTCCCAGGCACAAGTTTCCTGTGAAGACGTCTTCTGCCCAGCTTTAGGGTAAGAGGCAGAGCAAGACGCTTTGTGCACAACAGTGGCAGCAGGGAAGATGGGAATTCCATTCAACAGACCAAAAGCATGCAGCACAAGAGTCCTCTTTCAAGTAAGCCGCTCTTTATAGCTAGTGAAGCTGAATTCATATCTGTCCTGTAAATCGCTCCTCTGAGACTACGCTCTAACTCGTTGATCCAGAACGCCCCCAAACACCTTTCACTTCTTTGCTCCTAAAACATACAGAAGGGTGTGCAGATATATTTTCTGTTGCGACATTTAAGTCCCGGATATGTGTGCTGTGTATAGGAATACCAACTACCTGAAATAGAAAACCACTTACAGAACACACAACATACTAAACCACGAACACTACACGCTACATTGAAGACAGAAAGCATGCAACACACAAAGACACACAGTGCACACAACGCACAACCCACAGCCACCCACAACCACACCAATCGCACAGCACTACTCAGAGAAATACACACAGAACATACACCACAAATAACAAAGATCCAAAGCTGCACACATCACATACACAATACTCACAACACAGAAGAAACACCACACACAGGAAACACACACACAACCACATGAACACAACCACGCACACAAAACCAACAGATCACAGACATCACAACAAAAAAACACAGAATAACACAGCACGCAGAAGAAAGAATGAAGAAAGGATGACGAAAGAAACATGAAAGAAGACAGAAAGAAAGAAAGACAGAAAGAAAGAAAGAGAAAAAGAAAGAAAGAAGGAAGATAGAAAGAAAAAGGAAGGAAGAAAGAAAGAAAGAGAGAAGAAAGAAAGAAAGACAAAAGAAAGAAAAATGAAAGAACAAAAGTAAGAAAAGAAAGGAAAGAAAGTAAGAAAAGAGAGAAAGAATGAAAGAAAGAAAGAAAACAGGAAGGAATAAAGAAAGAAAGAAAGAAAGAAAGAAAGAAAGAAAGAAAGAAATGAACATAGATAAAAGAAAGAAGGAAAAATAGAAAGAAAAAAGGAAGAAAAAGAGAAGAAAGAAAGACAAAAGAAAGAAAGAAAAGAATGAAATAATGAATGAAAGACGCAAAAAAGAAGAAAGAAAGACTGAAAGAAACAATGAAAGAAAGATGAATGTCAAAAGATGGAAGAAAGAAAGAGTAAGAAAGAAAGAACCAAGAAAGAAAGAAGACTAAAGGAATGAAAGGAAGGAAAGAGAAAGAAAACAGACAGAAAGATGAAAGAAACAAAGAAAGAAGAAAGTAAGACGAAGGAAAGAAGAGAGAAATAAAGAAAGAAAGACAAAGGAATAAAGAAGAAAGCATGGTAGAAAGAAAAAAGAATGAGAGAAGAAAGAAAGAATGAAAGAAGAAAGCATGACGAAAGAAAGAGGAAAGACAGGAAAGAAGACAGAAAGAAAGAGAGAAAGATAAAATACAGAAGAAAGAAAGAAAGACAGAAAGAAAAAAAAAAGGGAGGAAGAAAGAAAGAGAGAAAGATAGACAGAGAGATGTAAGAGACAGAAAGAAGAAAGTAAGAAAATGAAAAGAAGAAAGAAAGATGAAAGAAGAAAGACGAAAGAAATAAAAAAAGATGAAATAAGGAAGAAGAAAGAAAGAAAGAAAGAGAGAAGAAAGAAAGAAATGCAGAAGAAAGACAAAAGAAAGAAAGAAATAGAAGAATGGAAGGAAATGAAGATAAGAAAGAATGAATGAATGAAATACATGAAAGATGTAAAAAAGAAAGAATAAAAGAAAAAATGAAAGTCAAAACACGGAAGAAAGACTAAGAAAGAATGAACAAAGAGAGAAAGAAAGAAAGACTAAACGAAAGAAAGGAAAGAAAGAGAAAGAAAACAGACAGGAAGATGAAAGAAACAAAGAAAGTAGGAAGGAAGATGAAGGAAAGAAGAAAGAAAGAAAGCCGAAGGAAGAAAGAAGAAAGAAAAAGATCCAAAGAAGAAAGAAAGAATGAAGGAAAGAAATTAAGAGGAAAGAAGGGTAGATGAAATAAAGATGAAAGAAAGACATAAGAAAGAAGAAATAAAGATGAAAGAAGGCAGCAGAAAAAACGAAAGAAAGACGGAAAGAAAGAAAGAAATGTGTAAAGAAAGAAAGGTGAAAGAAGAAAGAAAAGAAAAGGAAAGAAAGGAAGAAAAGTAAGACAGAAAGACATATCAGCCTAAAGAAAGAAGAATGAAAGACGAAAAAACAAAGAAAAGGAAAGATGAAAGTCAAAAGACGAAAAAAAGAAACAATAAGAGAAAGATCAAAGAGAGAAAGGAAGAAAGACTAAAGGAAAGAATGGAAACAAAGACAGAAAGAAGGAAAGAAAGAAATATAGACAGAAAGATGTAAGAAACAGAAAGAAGAAAGTAAGATGAAGGAAAGAAGAAAGATAGAAAGAAAGACGAAAGAAGAAAGAAGAAATACAGAAAGAAAAAGATCAAAAGAAGAAAGAGAGAATAAAAGAAAGAAAGATGGAAAGAAAGAGAGAAGGGTGGAAAGAGAGAAAGCAAGAAAGAAAGAAGGAAAGAAAGAAAGAAAGATGAAAGAAGAAAGAAAACAAAAGGAAAAAAAGGAATAAAAGTAAGAAAGAAAGATATAAGGCTAAATAAAGGAGAATGAAAGAAAGAAAGGTGAAAAAAGAAAGAAGAGAATGAAAGAAAGGTGAAAGTCAAAAGATGAAAAAAAGAAAGGATAAGAGAGAAAGAACAAAGAGAGAAAGAAAGACTAAAGGAAAGAAAGGAAGCAATGAAGGAAAGAAAGAAAGACTGAAAGATATAAGAAAGAGAAAGAAGAAGGTAAGACGATTAAAAGAAGAAAGAAAGATGAAAGAAGAAAGAAAGAAGAAAGAATCAGTGAAAGAAAGAAAGAAGAATGAAGGGTAGACTCTAAAAAGAAAGAAAGATGTAAGAAAGAAGGAAGAAAGAAAAGGAAGAAGGAAAGAAACAAAGAAAGACAGACAGAAAGAAAGAAAGGTGCAAAGAAAGAAAGAAAGGGGAATGAATAAAGAAAAAAGGAAAGAAAGGAAGAAAAGTAAGAAAATCATATAAGACTAAATAAAGAAGGAAAGAAATTAAGACGAGAAAGGAAAGAAAAAAAGATGAAAGTCAAAATACGGAAAAAAGAAAAAGTAAGAAAGAAAGACTAAGGAAAGAAGGGAAGGAAAGAGAAAGAAAACAGACAGAAAGATGAAAGAAACAAAGAAAGAAGAAAGTAAGACGAAGGAAATAAGAAAGAAATCAAGAAAGAAAGGCGAAAGAATAAAGAAGAAATAATGGCAGAAAGAAAAAAGAACGACAGAAGAAAGAAACAATGAAAGAAAGAAGGAAGAAAGGATGACGAATGAAAGAAAGAGGAAAGACAAGAAGAATACAGAAAGAAAGAAAGATGAAATGAGGAAGAAGAAAAAAAGAGAAAAAAGGAAGGAAGGAAGAAAGAGAAGAAAGAAAAAAAGAAAGAAAGATGAAAGAAAGAGAAGAATGGAAAGAAATTAAGAAAAGAAAGAATGAATGAAAGACATGAAAGATGCAAAAGAGAAGAAAGAAAGAATGAAAGAAACAATGAAAGAAAGATGAAAGTCAAAACACGGAAGAAAGAAAGAAAGAGTAAGAATGAATGAACAAAGAGAGAAAGAAAGAAAGACTAAAGGAAAGAAAGGAAAGAAAGAGAAAGAAAACAGACAGTAAGATGCAAGAAACAAAGAAAGAAGGAAGTAAGATGAAGGAAAGAAGAAAGAAAGAAAGCAGAAGGAAGAAAGAAGAAAGAAAAAGATCAAAAGAAGAAAGAAAGAATGAAGGAAAGAAATAAAGAAGAAAGAAGGGTAGATGAAATAAACAAAGATGAAAGAAAGACATAGGAAAGAAGAAAGAAGAAAAAAGGCAGCAGAAAAAACGAAAGAAAGACGGAAAGAAAGAAATGTGTAAAGAAAGAAAGGTGAAAGAAGAAAGAAAAGAAAAGGAAAGAAAGGAAGAAAAGTAAGAAAGAAAGACATATAAGTCTAAAGAAAGAAGAAAGAAAGAAAGAAAGGTGAAAAATAAAGAAAAGAAAGAAAGATGAAAGTCTAAAGATGAAAGAAAGAAACGATAAGAGAAAGATCAAAGAGAGAAAGGAAGAAAGACTAAAGGAAAGAAAGGAAGCAAAGAGAAAGAAGGAAATAAAGACAGACAGAAAGATGAAAGAAACAGAAAGAAGAAAGTAAGATGAAGGAAAGAAGAAAGATAGAAAGACAAAAGAAGAAAGAAGAAAGAAATATAGAAAGAAAAAGAAAGAAAGGAGAAAGAAAGAATGAAAGAAAGAAAGATGGAAAGAAAGAGAGAAGGGTGGAAAGAAAGAGAGAAAGAAAAAAAGAAAGAAAAAAAGAAAGAAAAAAAGAAAGAAAGATGAAAGAAGAAAGAAAAGAAAGGGAAAGAAAGGAAGAAAAGAAAGAAAGATATAATGTTAAATAAAGAAGAATGAAAGAGACGAAAAAAGAAAGAAAAGGAGGAGAGATGAAAGTCAAAAGACGAAAAAAGAAAGGATAAGAGAGAAAGAACAAAGAGAGAAAGAAAGACTAAAGGAAAGAAAGGAAGCAATGAAGGAAAGAAAGAAAGACAGAAAGATATAAGAAAGAGAAAGAAGAAAGTAAGACGATGGAAAGAAGAAAGAAGAAAGAGGAAAGAAAGAAAGAAAAAGATAGAAAGAAGAAAGAATCAGTGAAAGAAAGAAAGAAGAATGAAAGGTAGACGATATAAAGATAGATGAAAGATGTAAGAAAAAAGAAAGACGAAAGAAGGAAGAAGAAGGAAAGAAACAAAGAAAGAAGGAAAGAAAGAAAGGAACAAAGAAAGAAAGAAAGGGGAAAAAAAAAAGGAAAGAAAGGAAAAAAAGAAAGAAAGAAAGACATATAAGACAAAAGAAAGAAGGAAAGAAAGTAAAACAAGAAAGGAAAGAAAGAAAGGAAGATGAAAGTCAAAATACGGAAGAAAGAAAGAGTAAGAAATAACAAACAGAAAGAAAGAAAGACTAAGGAAAGAAAGGAAGGAAAGAGAAACAAAACAGACAGAAAGATGAAAGAAACAAAGAAAGAAGAGAATAAGATGAAGGAAAGAAGAAAGGAAGAAAGAAAGAAAGAAAGAAAGAAAGAAAGAAAGAAAGAAAGAAAGAAAGAAAGAAAGAAAGAAAGAAAGAAAGAAAGAAAGAAAGAAAGAAGAAAGAAAGGCAGAAATATAAAAGAATGACAGAAGAAAGAATGTAAGAAATAAAGAAGGAAGAAAGGAAGATGAAAGAAAGGAAGATGAAAGACTTAAGAAAGAAGAAATAAAGAACAAAAGATGAAAGAAGGAAGAAGAAAGAGAAAGAACGAAAGGAAGGAAGGAAGAGAGAGAAGAAAGAAAGAAAGGCGAAGGAAAGAAAGATATAAAGAAAGAAGGAAAGAAAGAAAAGAAAGGAAAAAAAAAAAAAAAAGAATGAATGAAAGACATGAAAGAAGAAAAAAAGAAGAATGAAGAAATGAAAGAAAGAAGAAAAGAAGGATGAATGTCATAAGAGGGAAGAAAGAATGAAAGGAAGTGTAAGAAAGAAAGAACAAACAGAGAAAGAAAGAAAGACTAAAGGAAAGAAAGTAAGGAAAGACAAATAAAACAGACAGAAAGATGAAAGAGACAACGAATGAAGAAAGTAAGACGAAGGACAGAAGAAAGAATGAAAGAAAGAAAGGCGAAAGAAGAAAGAAGAAAGAAAGGCAGATAGAACAAAGAATGAAAGAATGAAAGAAAGAAGGAAGAAAGGATGACGAAAGAAAGACGAAAGAAAAGAAAGAAGACACACATACAGAAAGAAAGATGAAATAAGGAAGAAGAAAGACAGAAAGAAAGAAAGAAAGAAAGAAAAAAGGAAGAAAGAAAGAAAGAGAAAAGAAAGGTGAAAGATAGAACGAAAGTAAGATGAAAGAAAGAGAAGAATGGAAAGAAATTAAGAAAACAATGAATGAATGAAAGACATGAAAGATGCCAAAAAGAAGAAAGAAACAATGAAAGAAACAATGAAAGATGAAAGCCAAAAAACGGAAGGAAGAAAGAAAGAGTAAGAAAGAATGAACAAAGAGAGAAAGAAAGAAAGACTAAAGGAAAGAAAGGAAAGAAAAAGAAAACAGACTGGAAGATGCAAGAAACAAAGAAAGAAGGAAGTAAGACGAAGGAAAGAAGAAAGAAAGAAAGTCGAAGGAAGAAAGAAGAAAGAAAAAGATCGAAAGAAGAAAGGATGAAGGAAAGAAATAAAGAAGAAAGAAGGGAAGATGAAATAAACAAAGATGAAAGAAAGACATAAGAAAGAAGAAAGAAAGACGAAAGAAGGCAGCAGAAAAAACGAAAGATGGAAAGAAAGATAGAAATGTGTAAAGAAAGACAGGTGAAAGAAGAAAGAAAAGCAAAGGAAAGAAAGGAATAAAAGTAAGAAAGAAAGACATGTAAGTCTAAAGAAAGAAGAAAGAAGAAAGAAAGAAAGAAAGAAAGGCAAAAAAACAAAGAAAAGAAAGATGAAAGTCAAAAGATGTAAAAAAGAAACAATAAGGGAGAAAGATCAAAGAGAGAAAGGAAGAAAGACTAAAGGAAATAAAGGAAGCAAAGAGAGACAGAAGAAAAGAAAGAAAGATAGACAGAAAGATGTAAGAAACAGAAAGAAGAAAGTAAGACGATGGAAAGAAGAAAGAAAGATGAAAGAAGAAAGAAGAAAAAGAAAGAAAGACAAAATAAGGAAGAAGAAAGAATGAAAGAAAGAGAGAAGAAAGAAAGAATGAAACGCGGAAGAAAGATGAAAGAAAGAAAGAAAAAGAAGAATGGAAAGAAATTAAGAAAAGAAAGAATGAATGAATGAAATACATGAAAGATGCAAAAAAGAAGAAAAAAAGAAAGAAAAAAAGAAAGAAAGAAGAAAGACAAAACACGGAAGAAAGAAAGAAAGAGTAAGAAAGAATGAACAAAGAGAGAAAGAAAGAAAGACTAAAGGAAAGAAAGGAAAGAAAGAAAACAGACAGGAAGATGAAAGAAACAAAGAAAGAAGGAAGATGAAGGAAAGAAGAAAGAAAGAAAGCAGACGGAAGAAAGAAGAAAGAAACAGATTGAAAGAAGAAAGAAAGAGTGAAGGAAAGAAGTAAAGAAGAAAGAAGGGTAGATGAAATAAAGAAAGATGAAAGAAAGACGTAGGAAAGAAGAAAGAAGAAAAAAGGCAGCAGAAAAAACGAAAGACGGAAAGAAAGAAATGTGTAATGAAAGGTGAAAGAAGAAAGAAAAGAAAAAAAAAGAAAGAAAAGAAAAAAAGAAAAACAAAAAAGACTAAGGAAAGAAGAAAGAAAGAAAGACAAAAAACAAAGAAAAGAAAGAAAGCTGAAAGTCAAAAGACGAAAGAAAGAAATGATAAGAGAAAGATCAAAGAGAGAACGGAAGAAAGACTAAAGGAAAGAAAGGAAGCAAAGAGAGAAAGAATGAAAGAAAGATGGAAAGAAAGAGAGAAGGGTGTAAAGAGAGAAAGCAAGAAAGACAGAAGGAAAGAAAGAAAGATATAAGAAGAAAGAAAAGAAAAGGAAAGAAAGGAAGGAAAGTAAGAAAGAAATATATAAAGCTAAATAAAGGAGAATGAAAGAAAGAAAGGCAAAAAACGGAAGAAAAGAATGAAAGAAAGGTGAAAGTCAAAAGATGAAAAAAAGAAAGGATAAGAGAGAAAGAACAAAGAAAGAAAGACTAAAGGAAACAAAGGAAGCAAAGAGACAAAGATAAGAAAGAGAAAGAAGAAAGTAAGATGATGGAAAGAAGAAAGAAAGATGAAAGAAGAAAGAAAGAAAGAAGAAAGAAAGAAAGAAAGAAAGAAAGAAAGAAAGAAAGAAAGAAAGAAAGAAAGAAAGAAAGAAAGAAAGAAAGAAAGAAAGAAGAAAGAATCAGTGAAAGAAAGGAAGAAAGAAGAATGAAGGGTAGACGATATAAAGACAGAAATATGAAAGAAAGACGTGAGAAAGAAGAAAGAAAGAGGAAAGAAGGAAGAAGAAGGAAAGAAACAAAGAAAGATGGATATAAGGAAAGAAAGGTGCAAAGAAAGAAAGAAATGGGAAAGAAGAAAGAAAAGGAAAGAAAGGAAGAAAAAAAAGTAAGAAAGAAAGACATATAAGACTAAAGAAAGAAAAAGGAAAGAAAGATGAGAGAGGAAAGAAAGAAAGGAAGATGAAAGTCAAAATACGGAAGAAAGAAAGAAAGAGTAAGAAAGAACAAACAGAGAAAGAAAAAAAGACTAGGGAAAGAAAGGAAGGAAAGAGAAAAAAACAGACAGAAAGATGAAAGAAACAAAGAAGGAAGAAAATAAGATGAAAGAAAGAAAGAAAGAAAGAAAGAAAGGAGAAAGAAGAAAGAAAAGCAGAAATATAAAAGAATGACAGAAGAAAGAAAGAATGTAAGAAATAAGGAAGGAAGAAAGGAAGATGAAAGAAAGAAAGATGAAAGACTTAAGAAAGAAGAAAGAATGAAAGATGAAATACGGAAGAAGAAAGAAAGAGAAAGAAGGGAAGGAAGGAAGAAAGAAAGGGAGAAGAAAGAAAGGCGAAAGAAAGAAAGATATAAAGACGAAAGAAGGAAAGAAAGGAGAGAAAGTAAGAAAAGAAAGAAAGAATGAATGAAAGACATGAAAGATGCAGAAAAGAAGAAAGAAGGAATGAAAGAAACAAGGAAAGAAAGATGAAAGTCAAAAGACGAAAAAAGAATAAAAGAAAGAGTAAGAAAGAAGCCAAAACAGAGAAAGAAAGAAAGACTAAAGGAAAGAAAGTAAGGAAAGAGAAATAAAACAGACAGAAAGATGAAAGAGACAAAGAATTAAGAAAGTAACATGAAGGACAGAAGAAAGAAAGAAAGGAAAAGAAAGAAAGAAAGAAAGAAAGAAAGAAAGAAAGAAAGAAAGAAAGAAAGAAAGAAAGAAAGAAAGAAAGAAAGAAAGAAAGAAAAAAAGAAAGAAAGAAAGAAAGAAAGAAAGAAAGAAGAAAGAGAGGCAGATAGAACAAAGAACGAAAGAAGAAAGGAAGAATGAAAGAAGGAAGAAAGAAAGAGGAAAGAAAGAAAAAAGAAAAGAATGAAGAAAGAAAGAAAGAAAGAAGAAAAAAGGAAAAAGAAAAAAAGACAGACAGAAAGAAAGAGAGAAAGAAAAAAAGAAAGAAGAAAGAAAGAAAGAAAGGGGAAGGAAGAAAGAAAGAGAGAAGAAAGAAATACAGACAAAAGAAAGAAAAACTAAAGAATGAAAGTAAGAAAATAAAGGAAAAAAAGTAAGAAAAGAGAGTAAGAATGGAAGAAAGAAAGACAACAGGAAGGAAGGAAGGAAGGAAGGAAGGAAGGAAGGAAGAAAGAAAGAAAGAAAGAAAGAAAGAAAGAAAGAAAGAAAGAAAGAAAGAAAGAAAGAAAGAAAGAAAGAAAGAAAGAAATGAAGGTAGAAAAAAGAAAGAAGGAAAAACAGAAAAAAAAGGAAGAAAGAAAAAGGGAAGAAAGACAAAAGAAAGAAAGACTAAAGAAAGAAAAAAATGAAACAATGAATGAAAGAAGAAAAAAAGAAGAAAGAAATAAAGGCTGAAAGAAACAATGGAAGAAAGATGAATGTCAAAAGACGGAAGAAAGAAAGAGTAAGAAAGGAAGAACAAAGAGAGAAAGAAAGAAAGACTAAAGGGATGAAAGGAAGGAAGGAGAAAGAAAACAGACAGAAAGATGAAAGAAACAAAGAAAGAAGAATGTAAGACGAAGGAAAGAAGAAAGAAATAAAGAAAGGCGAAGGAATAAAGAAGAAAGAATGGCAGAAAGAAAAGTACAACAGAAGAAAGAAAGAATGAAAGAAAGAAGGAAGAAAGGACGATGAAAGAAAGGAAGAGGAAAGACAAGAAAGAAGACAGACAGAAAGAAAGAAAGATGAAATAAGGAAGAGGAAAGAGAGAAAGACAGAAAGAAAGAAAAAAGGAAGGAAGGAAGAAAGAAAGAGAGAAGAAAGAAAAAAGAAAGAAAGGCAAAAGAAAGAAAGATGAAAGAAAGAGAAGAATGGAAAGAAATCAAGAAAAGAAAGAATGAATGAAAGACATGAAAGATGCAAAAAAGAAGAATGAAAGAAGAAAAGAAACAAAGAAAGAAAGATGAAAGACAAAATACGGAAGAAAGAAAGAAAGAAAGAAAGAAAGAGAAAGAAAGAACAAAGAGATAAAGAAAGAAAGACCTAAGGAAAGAAAGGAAAGAAAAAGAAAACAGGCAGGAAGATGCAAGAAACAAAGAAAGAATGATGTAAGACAAAGGAAAGAAGAAAGAAAGTCGAAGGAAGAAAGAAGAAAAAAAGTTTGAAAGAAGGAAGAAAGGATGAAGGAAAGAAATGAAGAAAGAAGGGTAGATGAAATAAACAAAGATGAAAGAAAGACGTAAGAAAGAAGAAAGATGAAAGAAGGCAGCAGAAAAAACGAAAGAAAGAGGGAAAGAAAGAAATGTGTAAAGAAAGAAAGGTGGAAGAAGAAAGAAAAGAAAAGGAAAGAAAGGAAGAAAAGTAAGAAAGAAAGACATATAAGTCAAAAGAAAGAAAGATGAAAAAACAAAGAAAAGAAGATGAGAGTCAGAAGATGTAAAAAAGAAACTATAAGAGAGAAAGATCAAAGAGAGAAAGAAAGATAGACTAAAGGAAATAAAGGAAGCCAAGAGAGAAAGAAGAAAAGAAAGATAGAAAGATGTAAGAAACAGAAAGAAGAAAGTAAGACGACGGAAAGAAGAAAGAAGAAAGAAAAAAAGAGAAAAAAAGGAAGAAGAAAAAAAGAAAGAAAAGAAAGAAAAAAAGAAAGGTGGAAAAAAAAAGACAAAAGAAAAAAAGAAATAGAAGAATGGAAAGAAAATAAGAAAAGAAAGAATTAATGAATGAAATACATGAAAGATGCAAAAAAGAAGAAAGAATGAATGAAACAATGAAAGAAAGATGAAAGTCAAAACACGGAAGAAAGAAAGAGTAAGAAAGAATGAACAAAGAGAGAAAGAAAGAAAGACTAAAGGAAAGAAAGGAAAGAAAGAGAAAGAAAACAGGAAGATGAAAGAAACAAAGAAAGAAAGAAGTAAGATGAAGTAAAGAAGAAAGAAAGAAAGTCAAAGGAAGAAAGAAGAAAGAAAAAGATCAAAAGAAGAAGGAAAGAATGAAGGAAAGAAATAAAGAAGAAAGAAGGGTAGATGAAATAAACAAAGATGAAAAAAGACGTAAGAAAGAATAAAGAAGAAAAAAGGCAGCAGAAGAAATGAAAGAAAGAAGGAAAGAAAGAAAGAAATGTGTAAAGAAAGAAAGGTGAAAGAAGAAAGAAAAGAAAAGGAAAGAAAGGAAGAAAAGAAAGAAAGAGAGACATATAAGTCGAAAGAAAGAAGGAAGAAAGAAAGAAAGGCAAAAAAAAACAAGAAAGAAAGATGAAAGTCAAAAGACATAGAAAAGGAACGATAAGAGAGAAAGATCAAAGAGAGAAAGGAAGAAAGACTAAAGGGAATAAAGGAAGCAAAGAGAGAAAGAAGGAAAGAAAGAAAGATAGAAAGATGTAAGAAACAGAAAGAAGAAAGTAAGACAACTGAAAGAAGAAAGATGACAGAAGAAAGAAGAAAGAGAAAGAAGCAGCAAGTTTTAAAAAGACACATGCATCCCTATGTTTATCACAGCAGTATACACAATAACCAATCAACAATTATATAAGCAATATTATGGTTACAAGACTCCCAGGGTCATCAAGTACCCCTCACATACACCATTACAGTCACTGTTCATCAACATAGTAAGATGCAATAGAATCACTACCTGAATTCTATTTACTATACAGAATTCCCTACTGGGATCCTCCCATATTACAGGAGCTAATCGTAATGCTACCTTTCTCCCTCCCCTTCCATGCAGAATTCCTAGAACCTGGCCCTTTGGTAAATTAGTGATGGGGAGTGTACTAATCATAAAATAGTAAGAAAGTAAGAAATACAGAAAGACAGACTGAAAAAGATCAAAAGAAGAAAGAAAGAAAGAAAGAAAGAAAGAAAGGAAGGAAGGAAGGAAGGAAGGAAGGAAGGAAGGAAGGAAGGAAGGAAGGGAAAGAAGGGAAGAAAAGAAAAAAAAGAAAGGAAAGAAAAAAAAAAAAAAAAAAAAAGGAGGAAAAAAAAAAGAAAGAAGAGAAGGAAGAAAAAGGAGGGAAGGAAGGAAGAATGAAAGAAAGAGAAAGAAAGAATAAAGAAAGAAAAAAGGAAGGAAGGAAGGAAGGAAGGAAGGAAGGAAGGAAGGAAGGAAGGGAAAGAAGGGAAGAAAAGGATAGAAAGGAAGGAAAGGAAGAAAGAAAAAAGAAAAAAGGATGGAAGAAAAAAGAAAGAAGAGAAGAAAGGAAAAGGAAGGAAGGAAGAAAGAATGAAAGAAAGAGAAAGAAAGAATAAAGAAAGAAAAAAGGAAGGAGGGAAAGACAAAGGAAGAAAGAAAGAAAGAGAGAAGAAAGACAAAAGAAAGACTAAAGAAAGAAAGAAAAGAAAAGAAGGAAAGTAAGAATAGAAAGAATGAATGAATGAAAGAAAAAAAGGAACGAATAAAGAAAGGAAAGAAGGAAGGAAGAAAGAAAAAAAAGAAAGTAAATAAGAAAGAAAGAAAAAAAGGAAGGAACAAAGACAGAGAGAAGAAAGAAAGAAAGGTGAAACAAAAAAAAGAAAGGAAAGAAAGTAAGAAAAGAAAGAATGAATGAAAGACATGAAAGATGCAAAAAGAAGAAAGAAAGAATGAAAGAAACCAAGAAAGATGAAAGGAAAAAGACGAAAGAAAGAAAGAAGAAAGAAAGAAAAAAGGGAGAAAGACTAAATGAAAGAAAGGAAGGAAAGACAGAAAGAAAGACAGAAAGAAAAAGGAAATAAAGAAAGAAGAAAGTAAGACGAAGGAAAGAAGAAAGAAAGAAAAGTGAAGGAAAAGAAAAGAAAGGAAAGGAAGAAAAGAAGGAAAGAATGAATGAAAGATGCAAAAAAGAAAGAAAGAAGGAAACAAAGAAAAATGAAAGTCAAAAGATGAAAGAAAGAAAGACAAAAGGAAAGTAAGGAAGGAAAGAGAGAAATAAAGAAAGACAGAAAGATGAAAGAAACAAAGAAAGAAGAAAGACAAAGGAAAGAAGAAAGAAAGAAAGAAAGAAGACAGAAAAGAAAAGAAAGGAAGAAAAGGAAGAAAAAATGAATGACATGAAAGACGCAAAAAAGAAGACACAAAGTAAGAATGAAACAAAGAAAGATGAAAGTCAAAAGATGAAAAAAACAAAGAAAGAAAGAAGGAGAAAGAAAAACAAAAAGGGAAAGAAAGAGTAAAGGAGAGAAAGGAAGGAGAGAGAAGGAGAGAAAGACAGAAAGAAGAAAAAACAAAGAAAAAAGAAAGATGAAGGAAAGAACAAAGAAAGAAAGACGAAAGAAAAGAAAATAAGAAAAGAATGAATGAATGAAAGACATGAAAGACGCAAAAAAGTAGAAAGAATGAAGGAAACTAAGAAAGAAAAATGAAAGTCAAAAGAAGAAAGGAGGAAAGAAAAAGAAAGAAAGAACACAGAGAGAAATAACGAATAATGGAAAGAAAGGAAGGAAGGAGAGAAAGAACTACAGAAAGATGAAATTAACAAAGAAGAAAGTAAGACGAAGGAAAGAATGAAAGAAATAAACAGAGAAAGAAAGAAGAAAGAAAATAAAGGAAAGAAAGGAAGAAAAGAAAGAATGAATGAATGAAAGATGAAAAACGCAAATAAGAATACAGAATGAAAGAATCAAAGAAATGAACATGAAAGTGAAAAGACGAAAGAAAGAAAGAAAGAAAGAAAGAGAATAAGAAAGAACAAAGAGAGAAAGACTAAATGAAGGAAAGGAAGGAAAGAGAAAAAAAGAAAGACAGAAAGATGAAAGAAACAAGAAAAGAAGAAAGATGAAGGAAAGAAGAAAGAAAGAAAGAAAGAAGACAGAAAAGAAACGAAAGAAACGAAGAAAAGGAAGAGTGAATGAATGAAAGACATGAAAGACGCAAAAAAGAAGAATGAAAGATAGAATGAAGGAAACAAAGAAAAGAAAATGAAAGTCGAAAGGTGAAAGAAAGCAAGAAAGAATAAGAAAGAAAGAACAAAGAGAGAAATAAAGAATAAAGGAAAGGAAGGAAGGAAGGAGAGAAAGAAAGAAACAGAAAGATGAAAGAAACAAAGAAAGAAGAAAGTAAGACAAAGGGAAGAGGAAAGAAAGAAAGAAAGAAGAGAAAGGAAAGAAAGGAAGAAAAGAAAAGATGAAAGAAAGAAATGAAAAACACAAAAAAGTATAAAGAAAGAAAGAAGGAAAGAAACAAAGAAATGAACATGGAAGTGAAAAGACGAAAGAAAGAAAGAAAGAAAGAATAAGAATGAAAGAACAAAGAGAGAAAGACTAAAGGAAAGAAAGGAAGGACATAGAGAAATAAAGAAAGAAAGAAAGAAAGGTGAAAGAAACAAAGAAAGAAGAAAGATGAAGGAAAGAAGAAATAAAGAAAGAAAGAAGACAAAAGGAAAGAATGGAAAGAAAGAAAGAAAGAATGAATGAATGAATGAATGAAAGACATGAAAGATGCAAAAAGAAGACAAAGAAAGAAAGAAAAAAAGAAAGATGAAAGTCAAAAGATGAAAGAAAGGAAGAAAGAAGAAAAAAAGAGCAAAGGGAGAAAGAAAGACTAAATGAAAGAAAGGGAGGAAAGAGAGATACAAAGAAAGACAGAAAGATGAAGAAATAAAGAAAGTAAGACGAAGGAAAGAAGAAAGAAAGAAAGGTGAAGGAAAAGAAAAGAAAGGAAAGAAAGGAAGAAAAGAAAGAATGAATGAATGAAACATATGAAAGATGCAAAAAAGAAAGACAGAAAGAAAGAAGGAAACAAAGAAAGAAAAATGAAGTCAACAGAGGAAAGAAAGAAAGAAAGAAAGACTAAAGGAAAGGAAGGAAAGAGAGAAAGACAGAAAAAAGAAGAAAGAAAGAAGTAAGTAAGACGAATGAAAGAGGAAAGAAAGAAAGAAAGAATGGCAAAAGAAAGAAGAAAGAACGAAAGACAGAAAGAATAAAGAATGAAAGAAGAGTGACAGAAAGAAAGAAGAAAGAAAGGAAGATGAAGAAAGAAAGAAAGGCATAAAAAACGTAAGAAGGTAGAAAGAAGGAAAGACAGACGAAAGAAGGAAGAAGAAAGAATGAAAGAAAGAAAGAGAAAAAAAGCAGCTAGTTTTAAAAACACAAATGCACCCTATGTTAATCACAGCAATATTCACAATAACCAATCAACAATTATATAAGCAATATTATGGTTACAAGACTCCCCAGATCATCAAGTCACCCCAACAAACCCCATTACACTCAGTGTTCATCAGCATAGAAATATGCTATAGAATCACTGCCTGAATTCCCTACACTATACAGAATTCCCCACTGCAATACCCCCCCTTTACGGGAGCTAAACATTATGCCACCCGTCTCCCTCCCTTCCCAAGCAGCCTTCCTAGTTCCTGGCCCTTTGGTAAATTGGTGATGGGGAGTGTAGTAAACAGAAGGAAAGTAAAGAAAGAAAGAGAGAAAGAAACAAGAAAGAAAGAAAGAAAGAAAGAAAGAAAGAAAGAAAGAAAGAAAGAAAGAAAGAAAGAAAGAAAGAAAGGATGGAAGGAAGAAAGAAAGAAAGAACGGGAGGAAGGAAGGAAAGAAGGAAAGAAGAAAGAAAGCAAGACAGGAAGAAAAAGACAGAAGAAAGAAAGAAAAAAAAAAGCAAGCAAGAAAGAAAGACAAAGAAAGGAAGAAAAAAGAGAGAAGAAAGAAAGACAAAAGAAGGAAAGACTAAAGAAAGAAAGAAAGAAGGAAATGAAGGAAGGAAGGAAGGAAGGAAGGAAGGAAGAAAGAAAGAAAGAAAGAAAGAAAGAAAGAAAGAAAGAAAGAAAGAAAGAAAGAAAGAAAGAAAGAAAGAAAGATAGATAGAAAGAAGGAAAGGAAGGAAGGATGGAAGGAAGGAAGAAAGAAAGAATGAATGAAAGAAAGATAGATAGAAAGAAGGAAAGGAAGGAAGGATGGAAGGAAGAAAGAAAGAAAAAATGGAAGGAAGGAAAAAAGAAAGCAAGACAGAAAAAAAAAAAAAGAAGAAAGAAAGAAAAAAGCAAGCAAGAAAGAAAGACAAAGAGTGGAAAAAAAAAAGAAAGAGAGAAGAAAGAAAGAAAGGCAAAAGAAAGATTAAAGAAAGAAAGAAGGAAATGAAGGAAGGAAGGAAGGAAGAAAGAAGGAAAGAGAAAGAAAGAAAGAAAGAAAGAAAGAAAGAAAGAAAGAAAGAAAGAAAGAAAGAAAGAAAGAAAGAAGAAAGAAAGAAAGAAAAAGGAAAGAAATAAAGGAAGGAAGGAAGGAAGAAAGAAAGAGAAAGAAAGAAGAAAGAAAGAAAGAAAGGAAAAAGTAAGAAAGAAAGACTAAGAGGAAGAAAGCAAGAAAGAGAGAAGAAAGAAAGACAAAAGAAAGAAAGAAAAGAAAAGAAAGAAAGAATGAATGAAAGTAAGAAAGAATGAAAGAAAGAAAGAATGAAGGAATAAAGAAAGAATGAAAGAAAGGAAGGAAGAAAGAAAGAAAAAAGAAAGGAAAAGAAAGAAAGTAAGAAAGAAAGAAAGGACAGAGGAAGGAACAAAGAAAGAGAAGAAAGAAAGGAAGATGAAAGAAAGCTGAAAGTAAGAATGAAAGAAAAGAAAGGAAAGAAAGAAAAGAAAGAAGAATGAATGAAAAACATGAAAGAGATGAAAGATACAAAAAAGAAGAAAGAAAGAAAGAATGAGAGAAACAAGGAAAGAAAAATGAAAGTCAAAAGATGGAAGAAAGAAAGAAAGAGTAAGAACGAAAGAACAAAGAGAGAAAGAAAGAAAGACTGAAGGAAAGAATGGAAGGAAAGATAAAGAAAACAGACAGAGAGATGAAAGAAGCAAAGAAACAAAACAGTAAACCGAAGGAAAGAAGAAAAAAAAGAAAGGTGAAAGAAGAAACTAGAAAAAAACAAAGACAAAAGAAAGAAAGAAGAAAGAATGAAAAAAAGAAAGAAGAAAGGAAGACGAAAGAAAGACAAAAGACAAAAAGAAGAAAGATGAAAGAAGGAAGAAGAAAGAAAGAAAGAGAGAAAGAAAGAACGAAAAAAGGAAGAAAGAGAGAAGAAAGAAAGAAAGAAAGGCGATAGAAAGAAAGGCAAAAGAAAGAAAAAACAAAAGAAAGGAAATTAAGAACAGAAAGAAAAATGAATGAAAGATGCAAAAAACATGAAAAAAAGAATGAAAGAAAAAAGGAAAGAAAGATGAAAGACCAAAGATGGAAGGAAGAAAGAAAGAGTAATAAAGAAAGAACAAAGAGAGAAAAAAGAAAGACTAAAGTAAAGAAAGGAAAGAAAGAGAAAGAAAACAGACAGGAAGATGAAAGAAACAAAGAAGGAAGAAAGATGAAGGAAAGAAGAAAGAAAGAAAGTTGAAGAAAGAAAGAAGAAAGAAATAGATCGAAATAAGAAAGAAAGAATGAAGGAAAGAAATAAAGAAGAAGGGTAGATGAAATAAACAAAGACGAAAGAAAGACATAAGAAAGAAGAAAGAAGGATGAAAGAAGGCAGAAGAAAAAACGAAAGAAAGATGGAAAGAAAGAAATGTGTAAAGAAAGAAAGGTGAAAGAAGAAAGAAAAGAAGAGGAAAGAAAGGAAGAAAAGTGAGAAAGACATATAAGTCTAAAGAAAGAAAGGCAAAAAACAAAGAAAAGAAAGATGAAAGTCAGAAGACGAAAAAAAGAAATAAGAGAAAGATCAAAGAGAGAAAGGAAGAAACAATAAAGGAAAGATAGGAAACAAAGAAAGAAAGAGGAAAGAAAGAAAGATAGGCAGAAAGATGTAAGAAACAGAAAAAAGAAAATAAGACGAAGGAAATAATTTAGAAATAAAGAAGAAAGAAGAAAGAAATACAGAAAGAAAAAGATCGAAGGAAGAAAGAAAGAATGAATGAAAGAAAGACAGATGGAAAGACAGAAGTGTGGAAAGAAAGAGAGAAAAAAGAAAGAAAAAAGAAAGAAAGAAAGAAAGAAAGAAAGAAAGAAAGAAAGAAAGAAAGAAAGAAAGAAAGAAAGAAAGAAAGAAAGAAAGAAAGAAAGAAAGAAGAAAGGAAGGAAGGAAGGAAGGAAGGAAGGAAGAAAGAAAGGAAGAAAGAAAGAAAGAAAGATGAAAGAAGAAAGAAAGGAAAAGGAAAGAAAGAAAGGAAAAAAGAAAGATATAAGAAAAAAAAAAAAAAAAAAAAAGAAAGAAAAAAAAAGAAAAAAAAAAAAGAAAGACGAAAGACAAAAGACGAAAAAAGAAAGGATAAGAGAGAAAGAACAAAGAGAGAAAGAAAAACTAAAGGAAAGAAAGGAAGCAATGAAGGAAAGAAAGAAAGACTGAAAGATATAAGAAAGAGAAAGAAGAAAGTAAGGCGATGGAAAAAAGAAAGAAAGATGAAAGAAGAAAGAAGAAAGAAGAAAAAAGAAAGAAAGAAAAACAGATAGAAGAATCAGTGAAAGAAAAAAAGAAGAATGAAGGGTAGACGATAAAAAGAAAGATGAAAGAAAGATGTAAGAAAGAAGAAAGACGAAAGAAGGAAAAAGAAGGAAAGAAACAAAAAAAGAAAGATAGAAAGAAAGTTGCAAAGAAAGAAAGGGGAAAGAAGAAAGAAAAGAAAAGAAAGTAAGAAAAGTAAGAAAGAAAGACATATAAGACAAAAGAAAGAAGAAGGAAAGAACGTAAGACAATAAAGGAAAGAAAGAAAGATGAAAGTCAAAATACGGAAGATAGAAAGAAAGAAAGAGTAAGAAAGAACAGAGAAAGAAAGAAAGACTAAGGAAAGAAAGGACGGAAAGAGAAACAAAAGAGACAGAAAGATGAAAGAGACAAAGAAAGAAGAAAATAAGATGAATGAAAGAAGAAAGAAAGAAAGGAGAAAGAAGAAAGAAACGCAGAAATATAAAAGAATGACAGAAGAAAGAAAGAAAGAAAGAAAAAAAGAAGGAAGAAAGGAAGAAAAAAGAAAGAAAAATGAAAGATTACAGAAAGAAGAAAGAATGAAAGATGAAATATGGAAGAAGAAAGAAAAAAAGGAAGAAAGAGAGAAGACAGAAAGCCGAAAGAAAGAAAGATATAAAGACTAAAGAAGGAAAGAAAGTAAGAAAAGAAAGAAAGAAAGAATGAAAGACATGAAAGACGCAAA
Source organism: Manis javanica (assembly GCF_040802235.1). Classification (NCBI taxonomy): domain Eukaryota; kingdom Metazoa; phylum Chordata; class Mammalia; order Pholidota; family Manidae; genus Manis; species Manis javanica. The sequence continues at coordinate 68,475,466 of NC_133166.1, forward strand.
AAAGAAGAAGGAATGAAAGAAACAAGGAAAGAAAGATGAAAGTCAAAAGAAGGAACAAAGAATGAAAGAAGAAAGAAAGAAAGACTAAAGGAAAGAAAGTAAGGAAAGAAATAAAACAGAAAGAAGAAAGAGAAAATAAAAGAAAAAAATAAGAAGAAAAAAAGAAAAAAGAAAGAAAGAAAGAAAGGAGAAAGGAGAAAGAAAGGCAGAAATATAAAAGAATGACAGAAGAAAGAAAGAATGTAAGAAATAAAGAAGGAAGAAAGGAAGATGAAAGAAAGATGAAAGATTACAAAAAGAAGAAAGAAAGAAGGAAAGATGAAATACGGAAGAAGAAAGAAAAAGAGGAAGAAAGAGAAGACAGAAAGGCGAAAGAAAGATATAAAGACGAAAGAAGGAAAGAAAAGAAAGGAAAGAAAGGAAGAAAAGACAGAAAGAATGAATGAAAGACATGAAAGATGCAAAAAAGAAGAAAGAAGGAAAGAAAGAAACAAGGAAAGAAAGACGAAAGTCAAAAGATGGAACAAAGAATGAAAGAAAGAGTGAGAAAGAAAGAACAAAGAAAGAAAGAAAGAAAGAAAGAAAGAAAGAAAGAAAGAAAGAAAGAAAGAAAGAAAGACTAATGGAAAGAAAGGAGAGAAATAAAACAGACAGAAAGACGAAAGAGACATAGAAAGAAGAAAGTAAGATGATGGACAGAGGAAAGAAAGAAAGAAAAAGAAAGAAAGAAGAAAAAGAACAAGAAAGAAAGAAAGAAAGAAAGAAAGAAAGAAAGAAAGAAAGAAAGAAAGAAAGAAAGATGCAAGAAAAGAAACAAGAATGAAAGAAAGATGAAAGAAGGAAGAAGAAAGAAAGACAGACAGAAAGAGAAAAAAAAAAAAGAAAGAAAGAAAGAAAAAGAAAGGAAAAAAAAGAAAAAGAAAAGAAAGAAATAAAGAGAAAGGAAAGAAAAATGAAAGAATGAAAGAAAGAAAAGAGAGGAAAGAAAGAAAAGAGAAAGAAAGAAAGAAAAGAGGAAGGAATAAAGAAAGAAAGAAATGAAAGTAGAAAAAAGAAAAGGAAAAACAGAAAGAAAATAGGAAGAAAGAGAAGAAAGGAAGAAAGACGAAAGACAAAGAAAGAAAGAAAAGAATGGAAGAATGAATGAAAGATGCAAAAAGAAGAAAGAAAAGAGTGAAAGAAACAACGAAAGATGAATGTCAAAAGACGGAAGAAAGAAAGAGGAAAAAGGAAAGAACAGAGAGAGAAATAAAGACTAACAGAATGAAAGGAAGGAAAGAGAAAGAAAACAGACAGAAAGATGAAAGAAACAAAGAAGAAAGTAACACAAAGAAAAGAAAGAAAGAAAGAAAGAAAGAAAGGGGAAGGAATAAAGAAAAAAGAATGGAAGAAAGAGAAAAGACAGACAGAAGAAAGAAAGAAAGAAAGGGGAAGGAAAAAAGAAAAAAGAATGGAAGAAAGAGAAAAGACAGACAGAAGAAAGAATGAAAGAGAGAAGGAAGAAAGGATGACGAAAGAAAGAAACAGGAAAGACAAGGAAGAAGAAGAAATAAGGAAGAAGAAAGAAAAAGACAGGAAGAAAGAAAGAAAGAGAGAAGAAAGAAAGGGAAAAGAAAGAAAGATGAAAGAAACGGAAGAATGGAAAGAAATAAAAAGAAAGAATGAATGAAAGACATGAAAGATGCAAAAAAGAAGAAAGAAAGAATGAAACAATGAAAGAATGATGAAAGTCAAAATACGGAAGAAAGAATGAAAGAAACAGTAAGAAAGAAAGAACAAAGAGAGAAAGAAACACTAAAGGAAAGAAAGGAAAGAAAAAGAAAACAGACAGGAAGATGCAAGAAACAAAGAAAGAAGGAAGTAAGAAGGAGGAAAGAAGAAAGAAAGAAAGTCGAAGGAGGAAAGAAGAAAGAAAGAAAGTCGAAGGAAGAATGAAGAAAAAAAAAGATCGAAAGAAAAAAGAAAGGATGAAGGAAAGAAAAAAAGAAGAAAGAAGGGTAGAAGAAAAAAAAAAAGAAAAAAGAAAGAAAAAAGAAGAAAGAAAGACGAAAGAAGGCAGCAGAAAAAAACGAAAGAAAGACGGAAAGAAAGAAAGAAATGTGTAAAGAAAGAAAGGTGAAAGAAGAAAGAAAAGCAAAGGAAAGAAAGTAAGAAAAGTATGAAACAAAAACATATAAGTCTAAAGAAAAAAAAAAAAAAGATGAAAAAAAAAAGAAAAGAAAGAAAGATGAAAGACAAAAGATGTAAAAAAGAAACAATAAGAGAGAAACATCAAAGAGAGAAAGTAAAGACTAAAGGAAATAAAGGAAGCAAAGAGAGAAGGAAGTAAAGAAAGAAAGATAGACAGAAAGATGGAAGAAACAGAAAGAATAAAGTAAGACGAAGGAAAGAACAAGGATAGAAATATGCAAGAAGAAAGAAGAAAGAAATACAGAAACAGATCAAAAGAAAAAAGAAACAAAGAAAGAAAGATGTAAAGAAAGACAGAAGCGTGGAAAGAAAGATTGAAGAAAGAAAGAAAGAAGGGAAGATGAAAGAAGAAAGAAAAGAAAAGGAAAGAAAGGAAGAAAAGTAAGAAAGATACAAAGTTAAATAAAGAAGAATGAATGAAAAAAAGAAAAAAAAAGAAAGAAAAGAAAGAAAGATGAAAGTCAAATGAAGAATAAAAGAAAGGATAAGAGAGAAAGAACAAAGAGAGCAAGAAATACTAAAGGAAAGGAAGGAAGCAAAGAAGGAAAGAAAGACAGAAAGATATAAGAAAGAGAAAGAACAAAGTAAGACGATGGAAAGAAGAGAGATGAAAGAAGAAGAAATAAGAAAGAATGAAAGAAAGAAAGAAAGAAAGAAAGAAAGAAAGAAAGAAAGAAAGAAAGAAAGAAAGAAAGAAAGAAAGAAAGAAAGAAAGAAAAAGAAAGAAGAAAGAATCAGTGAAAGAAAGAAAGAAGAATGAAGGCTAGATGATATAAAGAAAGACATAAGAAAGAAGAAATAAATAACAAAAGAAAGACAGGAAGAAAAGAAAGAATGAAAGAAGGACATGAAAGATGCAAAAAAGAAGATAGAAAGAAAGAATGAAGGAAACAATGAGAGAAAAATGAAAGTGAAAAGATGAAAGAAAGAAAGAATGAGAAAGAAAGAAAAGGAGAAAGGAAACTAAAGGAAAGAAAGGAAGGAAAGAGACAAAGAAAGATGAAAGAAACAAAGAAAGAAAACAGTAATATGAAGGAAAGAAGAACGAAAGAAAGAAAGGAAGACAAAAGAAGAAAGAAGAAAGAAAGACAGAAAAAAGACAGATGAAAGAAGAAAGAAAGAATGAAAGAAAAAAGAAGAAAGAAAGGAAGATGAAAAAAAGAAAGGCTTAAGACTTAAGAAAGAAGAAAGAAAGATGAAAGAAGAAAGAAGAAAGAAAAAAGAAAGGAAGGAAAAGAAGAAAACAAAGAAAGAATGAATGAAATACATGAAAGACGCAAAGCAGAACATAGAAACAAAGAATGAAGGAAACAAAGAGAAAAATGAAAGTGAAAAGAAGAAAGAAAGAGAGAATGCGAAAGAAAGAAAATGAGAACACAAGACTAAAGGAAAGAAAAGAAGGAGACAAAGAAAGAAGAAAGAAACAAAGAAAGAAGAAAGTAATGTAAGGGAAAGAAGAACGAAAGAAAGAAAGGAAGGCAAAATAAGAAAAAAAGACAGAAGAAAAGAATGAAAGAAGAAAGAAAGAATGAAAGAAAGAAAGAATGAAAGGAAGAACAAAGAACTGAAGAACGTTGAAAGACTAAAGAAAGAAGAAAGAAAGAATGATGAAAGAAGGAAGAGGAAAGAAAGAAGAAAGAAGAGAAAGGAAGGAAAGGAAGAAAAGGAAAAAAGAATGAATGAAAGACATGAAAGACATAAAAAAGTGGGTAGAAAGAAAGGATGGAGGAAACAAGGAGAAAAATGAAAGTGAAAAGATGAAATAAAGAACGAAAGAATGAGAAAGAAACAAAAAGAGAAAAGAAGACTAAAGGAAAGAAATGAAGGAAAGAGACAAAGAAAGATGAAAGAAACAGAGAAAGCAGACAGTAATATGAAGGAAAAAAGAACGAAAGAAAGAAAGGAAGGCAAGAGAAGAATGAGAGGCAGAAAAAAAGAATGAAAGAAGAAAGAATGAAAGAAAAAAAGAAAGGAAGATAAAAAAAGAAAGAATGCGAATAACTTAAGAAAGTAGAAAGAAAGAAGGACGAAAGAAGTAAGAAGAAAGAAAAGAATAAAGAAAAGAAAGGAAAGAAAGAAAGAACGAAAGACATGAAAGACAAAAAAAGGAGAAAAAAAAAAAGAGTGAAGAAAAAAAGGAGAGAAAAATGAAAGAGAAAAGATAAAAGAAAAGAAGAAGGAGAAAGAAAGAAAAGGAGAAAGAAAGACAAAAGGAAAGGAAGAAAGGAAAGAGAAAAAGAAAGAAAAAAGAAAAAAAGAAGGAAGAAATAAAAAGGAAAAAAGAAAAAAAGAAAGGAAGGCAAAAGAAGAAAGACAGAGAGGAAGAAAAAAAGAAGGAAAGAAAAAAGAAAGAATGAAAGAAAGGAAGAAGAATGAAAGGAAGATGCAAGAAAGGAAGAATGATGAAAGACTGAAGAAAGAAGAAAGACAGATGAAAGAAGGACGAAGAAAGAAAGAGAGAAAAAAGAAAAGAAGAGAAAACAAGGAAATTAAGAAAAGAAAGAGAGTATGAATAAAAGACATGAAGGATGCAAAAAAGAATATAGAAAGAATGAAGGAAGCAAGAGAGAATAATGAAAGTGAAAAGACGAAAGAAAGAGAATGAGAAAGGAAGAAAAAGAGAAATGTAGACTAAAGGAAAGAAGGGAAGGAAAGAGACAAAGAAAGATGAAAGAAACAAAGAAAGAAGACAGTAATATGAAGGAAAGAAGAACGAAAGAAAGAAAGGAAGACAAAAGAAGAAAGAAAGACAGAAAAAGATAGATGAAAGAAGAAAGAAAGAAAGAAAGAAAAAAGAAGAAAGAAAGGAAGATAAAAAAAAGAAAGGCTTAAGACATAAGAAAGAAGACAGAAAGAAGAAAGAAGAAAGAAGAAAGAAAAAAGAAAGGAAGGAAAAGAAGAAAAGAAAGAAAGAATGAATGAAATACATGAAAGACGCAAAGCAGAACATAGAAAAAAAGAATGAAGGAAACAAAGAGAAAAATGAAAGTGAAAAGAAGAAAGAGAGAATGCGAAAGAAAGAAAATGAGAACAGAAGACTAAAGGAAAGAAAAGAAGGAGACAAAGAAAGAAGAAAGAAACAAAGAAAGAAGAAAGTAATGTAAGGGAAAGAAGAACGAAAGAAAGAAAGGAAGGCAAAATAAGAAAGACAGGCAGAAAAAATGAATGAAAGAAGAAAGAAAGAATGAAAGAAAGAAGAAAGAAAGGAAGACGAAAAAAGAAAGAAGGTGACAGACTTAAGAAAGAAGAAAGAAAGATGAAAGAAGGAAGAAGAAAGAAAGAAAGAAAGAAAGAAGAAAGAAAAAAAAAAAAAGGAAAAAAAGAAAAAAAAAAAAGAAAGAAAAAAAGAGATGAAAGACGAAAAAAAGAAGATAGAAAGAGAAAGAAGGAAAGGAGGAGAGAAAAATGAAAGAAAAAAGATGAAAGAAAGAAAGATAAATGAAAAACAAAGAAAAAGAAAAAGGAAGAATAAAGAAAAGAAAGGTAGGAAAGAGACAAAGAAAGATGAAAGAAACAAATTAAGCAGAATGTAATATGAATGAAAAAAGAACAAAAGAAAGACAGGAGGGCAAAAGAAGAAAGAAGAAAGAAAGACCAAAAAAGAATGAAAGAAGAAAGAAAGAATTAAAGAAAGACAGAAGGAAATGAAGATGAAAAAAGAAAGAAGGTGAAAGACTTAAGAAAGAAAGAAAGATGAAAGAAGGAAGAAGAAAGAAAGAAGAAAGAAAAGAAAAGACTGGAAAGGAAGAAAAGCAAAAAAGAAGGAGAGAAAGACAAGAAAGAAAAAAAAAAGAAGAAAGAAGGAAAGAAAGAAACATGGAAAGAAGGAGAAAAAAAAGAAAGAAAAAAGACGAAAGAACAAAAGAAAGAATGAGAAAGAAAGAAAAAGAGAAAGGAAGACTAAAGGAAAGAAAGGAAGGAAGGAGAGAAAGAAAGATGAAAGAAAAAAAGAAAGAAGATAGTAATATGAAGGAAAGAACGAAAAAAGAAAAGAAGTCAAAAAAAGAAAGAAGAAAGACAAAAAAAGAATGAAAGAAGAAAGAATGAAAGAAAAAAGGAAGAAAGAATTAAGATGAAAAAAAGAAAGAAGGCAAAAGACTTAAGAAAGATGAAAGAAAGACGAAAGAAGGAAGAAGAAAGAAAGAAAAAAGAAAGAAAAAAAAAGAAAGGAAGGAAAGGGAGAAAAGAAAGAAAGAATGAATAAGAGAAAAGAAATACGCAATGAAGAAGAAAGAAAAAAAGAAAGAAGGAAACAAGGAGAGAAAAATGATAGTGAAAAGACGAAAGAAAGAAAGAAATAGAGAAAGGAAGACTAAACGAAAGAAAGGAAGGAAACAGACAGAGAAAGATGAAATAAACAAAGATAGAAGACAGTAAAATGAAGGAAAGAAGAAAGAAAGAAAGAACGGCAAAAGAAGAAAGAAGAAAGACAAAAAAAGAATGAAAGAATAAAAGAAAGAAAGAAGAAAGAAGGACGATGAAAAAAAGAAAGTAGGTGAAGGACTAAAGAGGAGAGAAAAAATGAAGAAAGAAGGAAGAGGAAAAAAAGAAAAAAAAAAGAAAAGAAAAGAAGGGACAGAAAGGAAGAAAAGAAAGAATGAATGAGAGAGAAGAAAGACACAAAAAAGAATATAGAAAGAAGGAATGAAGGAAAGGAGACAAAAATGAAAGTGAGAAGATGAAAGAAAGAATGAGAAAGAAAGAAATAGAGAAAGGAAGACTAAAGGAAAGAAATGAAGAAAAGAGACAAAGAAAGATGAAAGAAACAAAGAAAAAAATAAAATGAAGGAAAGAAGAACAAACAGATAAAGGAAGGCAAAAGAAAAAAAGACAGAAAAAAGAATGAAAGATGAAAGAAACAATGGAAGAAAGAAAGAAGAAAGAAAGGAAAATGAAAAAAAGAAGGCAAAAGTCTTTAGAAAGAAGAGAGAAGGAAAAAGAAAGAACGACAAGGAAAAGAAAAAAAACAAAGGAAGGAAGAAAAGAAAGAAAGAAAAAAAGAAAGATATAAAAGAAAAAAAAAAAAGAAAAAAAGAAAAAAAGAAGAAAAAAATTAAAGAAAAATAAAAGTAAAAAGAAAAAAAAAAGAAAGAAAGAAAGAATGAGAAAGCAAGAAAAAGAGAAAGAAAGACAAACGGAAAGAAAGGAAGGAAAGAGACCAAGAAAGACGAAAGAAACAAAGAAAGAATAAAGAAATATGAATGAAGGCCGAACGAATGAAAGAAAGGGATGCAAAAGGAGAAAGAAAGAAAGACAGCAAAAAAGAATGAAAGAAGAAAGGAAGAATGAAAGAAAAGAAAGAAAGGAAGATGACAGAAAGAAGGAAAGATGAAAGACTAAAGAAAAAAGAAAGAAAGATGTAAGAAGGAAGAAGAAAGAAATAACAAAGGAAAGAAAGGAAGAAAACAAAGAAAGAAAGAATGAAAGACATGAAAGACGAAAAAAAGAAGATAGAAAGAAAGAATGAAGGAAACAAGGAGAAAAAAATGAAAGTGAATACACAAAAGAAAGAAAGAAAGAATGCGAAAGAAAGAAAAAGAGAAACGACGACTAAAGGAAAGAAAGGAGACAAAGAAAGAAGAACGTAACATGAAAGAAAGATGAATGAAAGAAAGACAAAAGAAGAAAGAAAGACTAAAAAAATAATGAAAGAAGAAAGAATGAAAGGAAGAAAGAAGAAAGAAAGGAAGATGAAAAAAAGAAAGAAGGCGAAAGACTTAAGAAAGAAGAAAATAAGACGAATCATCGAACAAAAAAGAGAGAAAAAAGAAAGTAAAATAAAAAAGGAAGGAAAGGAAAAGATAGAAAGAATGAATGAAAGATATGAAAGACGCAAAGAAGATAGAAAGAAAGAAGGAAACAATGAGACAAAAATGAAAGTGAAATCAGGAAAGAAAGAATGAGAAAGAAAGAAAAAGAGGAACGAAGACAAAATGAAAAAAAGGAACGAAAGAGACAAAAAAAGATGAAATAAACAAAGAAGAAAGCAAAACGAGGGAAATAAGAACGAAAGAAAGAAAGGAAGGCAAAGGAAGAAAGAAGAAAGAAAGACAAAAAGAGAATGCAAGAAGAAAGAATGAAAGAAGAAAGAAGGAATATGAAAGAAAGAAAGAAGTTGAAAGACTTAAGACAGAAGAAAGAACGAAAGATGAAAGAAGGAAGAAGAAAGAATAAAGAAGAAATAAAAGGAAAGAAAGGAAGAAAAGAAAGAATGAATGAATGAAAGACATGAAAGATGCAAAAAAGAAGATAGAAATATAGAATGAAGGAAACGAGAGAAAAATGAAACTGAAAAGACGAAAGAAAGAGAGAAATATGAGAAAGAAAAAGAGAAAGGAAGACTAAAGAAAGAAAGGAAGGAATGACACAGAGAAAGATGACAGAAACAAAGAAAGAAGAAAGAAATATGAAGGAAAGAAGATCGAAAGAAAGGAAGGGAAAAACGAAACAAAGATGGAAAAAAAGAATGAAAGAAGAAAGAAAGAATGAAAGAAAGGAGAAAGAAGAACGAAAGGCAGAAATATAAAAGAATGACAGAAGAAAGAAAGAATGTAAGAAATAAAGAAGGAAGAAAGGAAGATGACAGAAAGAAAGATGAAAGATTTCAGAAAGAAGAAAGAATGAAAGATGAAATATGGAAGAAGAAAGAAAAAAAGGAAGAAAGAAAGAGAGAAGACAGAAAGGTGAAAGAAAGAAAGATAAAAAGACTAAAGAAGGAAAGAAAGAAAAGAAAGGAAAGAAAGGAAGAAAAGACAGAAAGAATGAATGAAAGACATGAAAGACGCAAAAAAGAAGAAAGAAGGAATGAAAGAAACAAGGAAAGAAAGATGAAAGTCAAAAGAAGGAACAAAGAATGAAAGAAAGAGAAGAAAGAACAAACAGAGAAAGAAAGAAAGAAAGAAAGAAAGAAAGAAAGAAAGAAAGAAAGAAAGAAAGAAAGAAAGAAAGAAACACTAAAGGGAAGAAAGTAAGGAGAGAGAAATAAAACAGACAGATGAAAGAGACAAAGAATGAAGAAAGTAAGATGATGGACAGAAAAAAGAAAGAAAGAAAGGCGAAAGAAGAAAGAAGACAGGTAGATAGAACAAAGAACGAAAGAAGAAAGAATGAAAGAAGGAAGAAAGGATGAGGAAAGAAAGATGCAAGAAAAGAAAGAAGACTGAAAGAAAGGCGAAATAAGGAAGAAGAAAGAAAGAGACAGACAGAAAGAGAGAAAGAAAGAAAGAAAGAAAGAAAGAAAGAAAGAAAGAAAGAAAGACAGAAAGAAAGAAAGAAAGAAAGAAAGAAGGAAGGAAGGAAGCTAGAAAGAAAAAGAAAGTAAAAAAAGAAAAAGAGAAGAAACAAATAAAGACAAAGGAAAGAAAAACGAAAGAATGAAAGTAAGAAAAGAGAGGAAAGAGAAAAGAGAAAGAATGAAAGAAAGAAAGAAAACAGGAAAGAATAAAAAAAGAAATGAAAGTAGGAAAAAGAAAGAAGGAAAAACAGAAAGAAAATATGAAGAAAGGGAAGAAAGGAAGAAACACAAGAAAGAAAGAAAGACAAAGAAAGGAAGAAAAGAATGAAAGAATGAAAGATGCAAAAAGAAGAAAGAAATAAAGAGTGAAAGAAACAACGAAAGAAAGATGAATGTCAAAAGATGGAAGAAAGAAAGAGGAAGAAAAGAACAGAGAGAGAAATAAAGACTAACAGAATGAAAGGAAGGAATGAGAAAGAAAACAGACAGAAAGATGAAAGAAACAAAGAAGAAAGTAACACAAAGGAAAGAAGAAAGAAAGAAAGAAAGGGGAAGGAATAAAGAAAAAAGAATGGCAGAAAGAGAAAAGACAGACAGAAGAATGAAAGAAGGAAGAAAGGATGATGAAAGAAAAAGAAAAGAAAAGAAAGAAGAAGGAATAAGGAAAAAGAAAGAAAAAAAGACAGGAAGAAAAAAAAAAGAAAGAAAAAAAAAAAAAAAGAAAGAGAGAAAAAAAAAAGAAAGAAAGAAAGAAAGGTGAAAGAAAGAAAGAAGAAAGAAAGGGAAGAAAGAAAAGAAATTAAGAAAAGAAAGAATGAAAGAAAGACATGAAAGATGGAAAAAAGAAGAAAGAAAGAATGAAAGAAACAATGAAAGAATGATGAAAGTCAAAATACGAAAGAAAGAATGAAAGAAAGAGTCAGAAAGAAAGAACAAAGAGAGAAAGAAACACTAAAGGAAGGAAAGGAAAGAAAAAGAAAACAAACAGGAAGATGCAAGAAACAAAGAAAAAAGGAAGTAAGAAGGAGGAAAGAAGAAAGAAAGTTGAAGGAAGAATGAAGAAAGAAAAAGATCAAAAGAATAAAGAATGAATGAAGGAAAGAAATAAAGAGTAAAGAAGTCTTGATGAAATAAACAAACATGAAAAAAAGACATAAGAAAGAAAAAAGAAAGACGAAAGAAGACTGCACAAAAATTGAAAGAAATAAGGAAAGAAAGAAAGAAAGAAACGTGTAAAGAAAGAAAGGTGAAAGAAGAAAGAAAAGCAAAGGAAAGAAAGTAAGAAAAGTAAGAAACAAAGACATATAAGTCTAAAGAAAGAAGAAAGAAAGATGAAAAAACAAAGAAAAGAAAGAAAGATGAAAGACAAAAGATGTAAAAAAGAAATGATAAGAGAGAAACATCAAAGAGAGAGAGAAAAGACAAAAGGAAAAAAAGAAAGCAAAGAGAGAAGGAAGGAAAAAAAGACAGAAAGAAGAAAAAAAAAGAAAGAAAAAAGTAAGACAAAGGAAAGAAGAAGGATAGAAAGACAGAAGAAAGAAATACAGAAAGAAACAGATCAAAAGAAATAAGAAAGAAAGAAAGAAAGAAAGAAAGGAAAGAAAGAAAGAAAGAAAGAAAGAAAGAAAGAAAGAAAGAAAGAAAGAAAGAAAGAAAGAAAGAAAGAAAGAAAGATAGAAAGAAAGATGTAAAGAAAGACAGAAGCATGGAAAGAAAGATTGAAGAAAGAAAGAAAGAAGGGAAGATGAAAGAAGAAAGAAAAGAAAAAAAAAAAAAGGAAGAAAAGAAAGAAAGATACAAGGAGAAAAAAAGAAAAAAGAATAAAAGAAAGAAAAAAAAAGAAAGAAAAGAAAAAAGAGAGAAAAAAGAAGAAAAAAAGAAAGAATAAGAGAGAAAGAACAAAGAGAGCAAGAAAGACTAAAGGAAAGGAAGGAAACAAAGAAGGAAAGAAAGACAGAAAGATATAAGAAAGAGAAAGAACAAAGTAAGACGATGGAATTAAGAAAGATGAAAGAAGAAGAAAGAAGAAAGTAAGAAAAAGAGAAAGAAAGAAAGAAAGAAAGAAAGAAAGAAAGAAAGAAAGAAAGAAAGAAAAAGAAAGAAGAATCAGTGAAAGAAAGAAAGAAGAATGAAGGCTAGACGATATAAAGAAAGAAAGACATAAGAAAGAAGAAACAAATAACAAAAGAAAGAAAGGAAGAAAAGAAAGAATGGAAGAAGGACATGAAAGACGCAAAAAAGAAGATGGAAAGAAAGAATGAAGGAAACAATGAGAGAAAAATTAAAGTGAAAAGATGAAAGAAAGAAAGAAAGAAAGAAAAAGAAAGGAAACTAAAGGAAAGAAAGGAAGGAAAGAGACAATGAAAGATGAAAGAAACAAGGAAAGAAGACAGTAATATGAAGGAAAGAAGAATGAAAGACAGAAAGACAGGAAAAAGAAGAAAGAGAGGGAGAAAAAAGAATGAAAGAAAAAAGAGTGAAAGAAAGAAGAAGGAAAGGAAAAACAAAGAAATGAAGAACGATGAAAGACTGAAGAAAGAAGAAAGAATGAGGAGAGAAGGAAGAGGAAAGAAAGAAGAAAGAAGAGAAAAAAAGGAAAGAAAGAAAAGGAAGAAAGAATGAAAGAAAGACATGAAAGACACAAAAAATAGGGTAAAAAGAAAGGATGGAGGAAACAAGGAGAAAAATGTAAGTGAAAAGATAAAATAAAGAAAGAAAGAATGAGAAAGAAATAAAAAGAGAAAAGAAGACTAAAGGAAAGAAATGAAGGAAAGAGACAAAGAAAGATGAAAGAAACAGAGAACGTAGACAGTAATATGAAGGAAAAATCAACGAAAGAAAGGAAGGAAGGCAAGAGAAGAATGAGAGGCAGAAAAAAAGAATGAAAGGAGAAAGAATAAAAAAAAGAAAGAAAGATATAAAAAGAAAGAATGCGAACGACTTAAGAAAGAAGAAGGAAGAAGTAAGAAAGAAAGAAGAAAGAAAAGAAAAGATAGAAAGAATGAATGAAAGACATGAAAGACGCAAAAAAGATAGAAAGAAAGAAGGAAGGAAACAAGAAGAGAAAAATGAAAGTGAAAAGATGAAAGAAAGAAAGAATGAGAAAGAAAAAAGAAAAAGAAGACTAAAGGAAAGAAAGGAAGGAAAGAGACAAAGAAAGATGAAAGAAACAAAAAAAGAAGAAAGTAATATAAAGGAAAGAAGAATGAAAGAAAGGAAGGCAAAAGAAGAAAGAAGAAAAAAAGACAGAAAAAAAGAACGACAGAAGAAAAAAGAATGAAAGAAAGAAGGAATGAAAGGACGATGAAAGACTTGAGAGAGAAAAAAGAAAGGAAGAAGAAAGAAGAAAGAAGGAAAGAAGAAAGAAAGAAGAAAGAAAGGAAATAAAGGAAGAAAAGAGAGAAAGAATGAATGAAAGACATGAACACCAAAAAAGTAGATAGAAAGAAAGAAGGAAACAAGAAGAGAAAAATGAAAGTGAAAAAACAAAAGACAGAAAGAAAGAATGAGCAAGAACATAAGAGAAATGAAGACTGAAGGAAAGAAATGAAGGAAAGAGACAAAGAAAGATGAAGGAAACAAAGAAAGAAGAAAGTAATATGAAGGAAAGAAGAAGGAAAGAAAGAAAGGAAGGCAAAAGAAGAAAAAAGAAAAAGAGAGAAAGAGAATGAAAGAAGAAAAAAGAATGAAAGAAAGAAGGAATGAAAGGAAGATGAAAGACTTGAGAGAGATGAAAGAAGAAAGAAAAGAAAAGAAGAGAAGAAAGGAAGAAAAGAAAGAAAGAATGAATGAAAGACATGAAAGACACAAAAGATAGAAAGAAAGAAGGAAAGAACCAAGGAGAGAAAAATGAAAGTGAAAAGACGAAAGAAAGAAAGAATGAGAAAGAAAAAAAGAGAAAAGAAGACTAAAGTAAAGAAAGGATGGAAAGAGACAAAGAAAGATGAAAGAAACAAAGAAAGGGGAAAGTAATATGAAGGAAATGAGAACGAAAGAAAGGAAAGCAAAAGAAGAAAGACAAAAAAAAGAATGAAAGAAGAAAGGATGAAAGAAAGAAAGAAAGAAAGAAAAACGAAAGACCAGAGAGAAAAGATAGAAAGAAGAAAGAAGGAAGAAGAAAGAAAGAAGAAAGAAAAGAAAAGAAAGGAAAGAAAGGACGAAAAGAAAGAACGAATGAATGAGACATGAAAGATGCAAAAAAGAAGATAGGAAGAAAGAAAGAACGAAGGAAACAAGGAGAGAGAAAAAGGGAAAAAGAAGAAAGAAAGAAAGAAAGAGAAAAAAAAAAGAGAAAGGAAGAAAAAAGGAAAGAAAGGAAGGAAAGAGAAAAAAAAAGAAAAAAAAAAAAAAGAAGGTAATAATAAAAAGGAAAGAAGAAATAAAGAAAGGAAGGCAATAGAAGAAAGACAGAGAGGCAGAAAAAAAGAAGGAAAGAATAAAGAAAGAATGAAAGAAAGGAAGAAGAAAGAAAGAAAGATGCAAGAAAGGAAGAATGAAGAAAGACTGAAGAAAGAAGAAAGAAAGACAGAGGAAAGAAGGACGAAGAAAGAAAGAGAGAAAAAAGAAAAGAAGAGAAAACAAGGAAATTAAGAAAAGAAAGAAAGTATGAATAAAAGACATGAAAGATGCAAAAAAGAATATAGAAAGAATGAAGGAAACAAGGAGAGAATAATGAAAGTGAAAAAACGAAAGAAAGAGAATGAGAAAGGAAGAAAAAGAGAAATGTAGACTAAAGGAAAGAAGGGAAGGAAAGAGACAAAGAAAGATGAAAGAAACAAAGAAAGAAGAGAGTAATAAGAAGGAAAGAAAAAGAAAAAAAAGAAAGGAAGACAAAAGAAGAAAGAAGAAAGAAAGACAAAAAAAAAGAATAAAAGAAGAAAGAAAGAATGAAAGAAAAAAGAAGAAAGGAAGAGGAAAAAAAGAAAGGCTTAAGACTTAAGAAAGGAGACAGAAAGATGAAAGAAGAAAGAAGAAAGAAAAAAGAAAGGAAGGAAAAGAAGAAAAGAAAGAAAGAATGAATGAAATACATGAAAGACGCAAAGCAGAACATAGAAACAAAGAATGAAGGAAACAAAGAGAAAAATGAAAGTGAAAAGAAGAAAGAAAGAGAGAATGAGAAAGAAAGAAAAAGAGAACAGAAGACAAAAGGAAAGAAAAGAAAGAGACAAAGAAAGAAGAAAGAAACAAAGAAAGAAGAAAGTAATGTAAGGGAAAGAAGAACGAAAGAAAGAAAGGAAGGCAAAATAAGAAAGACAGGCAGAAAAAATGAATGAAAGAAGAAAGAAAGAATGAAAGAAAGAAGAAAGAAAGGAAGACGAAAAAAGAAGGAAGGTGACAGACTTAAGAAAGAAGAAAGAAAGATGAAAGAAGGAAGAAGAAAGAAAGAAAGAAAGAAAGAAGAAAGAAAAGAAAAGAAAGGAAAGAAAGGAAGAAAATAAAGAATGAATGAAAGACATGAAAGACGCAAAAAAGAAGATAGAAAGAGAATGAAGGAAACGAGGAGAGAAAAATGAAAGTGAAAAGATGAAAGAAAGATAAATGAGAAACAAAGAAAAAGACAAAGGAAGACTAAAGAAAAGAAAGGTAGGAAAGAGACAAAGAAAGATGAAAGAAACAAATTAAGAAGAATGTAATATGAATGAAAAAAGAACAAAAGAAAGACAGGAGGGCAAAAGAAGAAAGAAGAAAGAAAGACCAAAAAAGAATGAAAGTAGAAAAAAAGAATTAAAGAAAGACAGAAGGAAATGAAGAAAAAAAAAAAAAAGAAGGAGAAAAACTAAAGAAAGAAAAAAAAAAGAAAGAAGGAAGAAGAAAGAAAGAAGAAAGAAAAAAAAAGAGTGGAAAGGAAGGAAAGCAAGAAAGAATGAGTGAAAGACATGAAAAATGCAAAAAAGAAGAAAGAAGGAATGAAAGAAACAAGGAAAGAAGGAGAGAAAAATGAGAACGAAAAGACGAAGGAAAGAAAGACTGAGCAAGAAAAAAAAGAGAAAAGAAGACTAAAAGGAAAGAATGTAAGGAAAGAGACAAAGAAAGAAGAAAGAAAAAAAGAAAGAAGATAGCAATATGAAGGAAAGAACGAAAAAAGAAAAGAAGTCAAAAAAAGAAAGAAGAAAGACAAAAAAAGAATGAAAGAAGAAAGAATGAAAGAAAAAAGGAAGAAAGAATTAAGATGAAAAAAAGAAAGAAGGCAAAAGACTTAAGAAAGATGAAAGAAAGACGAAAGAAGGAAGAAGAAAGAAAGAAACAAGAAAGAAAAGAAAAGAAAGGAAGGAAAGGGAGAAAAGAAAGAAAGAATGAATAAGAGAAACGAAATACGCAATGAAGAAGATAGAAAAAAAGAATGAAGGAAACAAGGAGAGAAAAATGATAGTGAAAAGACGAAAGAAAGAAAGAAAGAAATAGAGAAAGGAAGACTAAACGAAAGAAAGGAAGGAAACAGACAGAGAAAGATGAAATAAACAAAGATAGAAGACAGTAAAATGAAGGAAAGAAGAAAGAAAGAAAGAACGGCAAAAGAAGAAAGAAGAAAGACAAAAAAAGAATGAAAGAAGAAAGAAAAAAAGAAAGAAAGAAGAAAGAAGGACGATGAAAAAAAGAAAGTAGGTGAAGGACTTAAGAGGACAGAAAGAATGATGAAAGAAGGAAGAGGAAAGAAAGAAAGAATAAAGAAAAGAAAAGAAGGGACAGAAAGGAAGAAAAGAAAGAATGAATGAGAGAGATGAAAGACACAAAAAAGAATATAGAAAGAAGGAATGAAGGAAAGGAGACAAAAATGAAAGTGAGAAGATGAAAGAAAGAATGAGAAAGAAAGAAATAGAGAAAGGAAGAATAAAGGAAAGAAAAGAAGAAAAGAGAAAAAGAAAGATGAAAGAAACAAAGAAAAAAATAAAATGAAGAAAAGAAGAACAAACAGATAAAGGAAGGCAAAACAAAAAAAGAGAGAAAAAAGAATGAAAGATGAAAGAAACAATGGAAGAAAGAAAGAAGAAAGAAAGGAAGATGAAAAAAAGAAAGAAGGCAAAAGTCTTTAGAAAGAAGAAAGAAGGAAGAAGAAAGAACGACAAGGAAAAGAAAAAAAAGAAAGAAAGGAAGAAAAGAAAGAAAAAACAAATGAAAGAAAAGAAAGAAGAAAAAAGAAAAAAGAAAAAAAGAAAGAAGGAAATAATAAGAGAAAAAAGAAAGTGAAAAGACGAAAGAAAGAAAGAAAGAAAGAAAGAAAGAATGAGAAAGCAAGAAAAAGAGAAAGGAAGACTAACGGAAAGAAAGGAAGGAAAGAGACCAAGAAAGACGAAAGAAACAAAGAAAGAATAAAGAAATATGAATGAAGGCCGAACGAATGAAAGAAAGGGATGCAAAAGGAGAAAGAAAGAAAGACAAAAAAAAAGAAAGAAAGAAGAAAGGAAGAAAGAAAGAAAAGAAAGAAAGGAAGATGACAGAAAAAAGGAAAGAAGAAAGAAAAAAAAAAAAAAAAAGAAAGATGAAAGAAGAAAAAAGAAAGAAATAACAAAGGAAAAAAAGGAAAAAAACAAAGAAAGAAAGAATGAAAGACATGAAAGACGCAAAAAAGAAGATAGAAAGAAAGAATGAAGGAAAAAAGGAGATAAAAATGAAAGTGAATACACAAAAGAAAGAAAGAAAGAATGCGAAAGAAAGAAAAAGAGAAACGACGACAAAAGGAAAGAAAGGAGACAAAGAAAGAAGAACGTAACATGAAAGAAAGATGAATGAAAGAAAGACAAAAGAAGAAAGAAAGACTAAAAAAATAATGAAAGAAGAAAGAATGAAAGGAAGAAAGAAGAAAGAAAGGAAGATGAAAAAAAGAAAGAAGGCGAAAGACTTAAGAAAGAAGAAAATAAGACGAATCATCGAACAAGAAAGAGAGAAAAAAGAAAGTAAAATAAAAAAGGAAGGAAAGGAAAAGATAGAAAGAATGAATGAAAGATATGAAAGACGCAAAGAAGATAGAAAGAAAGAAGGAAACAATGAGACAAAAATGAAAGTGAAATCACGAAAGAAAGAATGAGAATGAAAGAAAAAAACGAACAAAAACTAAATGAAAGAAAGGAACGAAAGAGACAAAGAAAGATGAAAAAAACAAAGAAAGAAAAAAGCAAAACGAGGGAAATAAGAACGAAAGAAAGAAAGGAAGGCAAAGGAAGAAAGAAGAAAGAAAGACAAAAAGAGAATGCAAGAAGAAAGAATGAAAGAAGAAAGAAGGAATATGAAAGAAAGAAAGAAGTTGAAAGACTTAAGACAGAAGAAAGAACGAAAGATGAAAGAAGGAAGAAGAAAGAATAAAGAAGAAATAAAAGGAAAGAAAGGAAGAAAAGAAAGAATGAATGAATGAAAGACATGAAAGATGAAAAAAAGAAGATAGAAATATAGAATGAAGGAAACAAGGAGAGAAAAATGAAACTGAAAAGACGTAAGAAAGAGAGAAAAATGAGAAAGAAAAAGAGAAAGGAAGACTAAAGAAAGAAAGGAAGGAATGACACAAAGAAAGATGACAGAAACAAAGAAAGAAGAAAGAAATATGAAGGAAAGAAGATCGAAAGAAAGGAAGGGAAAAAACGAAACAAAGAGATGGAAAAAAAGAATGAAAGAAGAAAGAAAGAATGAAAGAAAGGAGAAAGAAGAAAGAAAGGCAGAAATATAAAAGAATGACAGAAGAAAGAAAGAATGTAAGAAATAAAGAAGGAAGAAAGGAAGATGACAGAAAGAAAGATGAAAGATTTCAGAAAGAAGAAAGAAAGAATGAAAGATGAAATATGGAAGAAGAAAAAAAGGAAGAAAGAAAGAGAGAAGACAAAAAGGAGAAAGAAAGAAAGATAAAAAGACTAAAGAAGGAAAGAAAGAAAAGAAAGAAAAGAAAGGAAGAAAAGACAGAAAGAATGAATGAAAGACATGAAAGATGCAAAAAAGAAGAAAGAAGGAATGAAAGAAACAAGGAAAGAAAGATGAAAGTCAAAAGAAGGAACAAAGAATGAAAGAAAGAGAAGAAAGAACAAACAGAGAAAGAAAGAAAGACTAAAGGAAAGAAAGTAAGGAAAGAGAAAAAAACAGACAGAAAGATGAGAGACAATGAAAGAAGAAAATAAGATGAAGGAAAGAAGAAAGAAAGAAAGAAAGGAAAAAGAAGAAAGAAAGGCAGAAATATAAAAGAATGACAGAAGAAAGAAAGAATGTAAGAAATAAAGAAGGAAGAAAGGAAGATGAAAGAAAGAAAGATGAAAGACGTCAGAAAGAAGAAAGAATGAAAGATGAAATACGGAAGAAGAAAGAAAAAAAGGAAGAAAGAAAGAGAGAAGACAGAAAGGCAAAAGAAAGATATAATGAAGGAAAGAAAAAAAAGAAAGGAAAGAAAGGAAGAAAAGACAAAAAGAATAAATGACAGACATGAAAGATACAAAAAAGAATAAAGAAGGAATGAAAGAAAAAAGGAAAGAAAGACTAAAGTCAAAAGACGGAACAAAGAATGAAAGAAAGAGTAAGAAAGAAAGAAAGAAAGAAAGAACAAAGAAAGAAAGAAAGAAAGAAAGAAAGAAAGAAAGAAAGAAAGAAAGAAAGACTAAAGGGAAGAAAGTAAGGAGAGAGAAATAAAACAGACAGATGAAAGATACAAAGAATGAAGAAATAAGATGATGGACAGAAGAAAGAAAGAAAGAAAGGCGAAAGAAGAAAGAAGACAGGTAGATAGAACAAAGAACGAAAGAAGAAAGAATGAAAGAAGGAAGAAAGGATGAGGAAAGACAGATGGAAGAAAAGAAACAAGAGTGAAAGAAAGACGAAATAAGGAAGAAGAAAGACAGAGACAGACAGAAAGAGAGAAAGAAAGAAAGAAAGAAAGAAAGAACGAAAGAAAGAAAGAAAGAAAGAAAGAAAGAAGGAAGGAAGATAGAAAGAAAAAGAAAGGAAAAAAAGAAAAAGAGAAGAAAGAAATAAAGACAAAGGAAAGAAAAACGAAAGACTGAAAGTAAGAAAAGAGAGGAAAGAGAAAAGAGAAAGAATGAAAGAAAGAAAGAAAACAGGAAGGAATAAAGAAAGAAATGAAAGTAGGAAAAAGAAAGAAGGAAAAACAGAAAGAAAATATGAAGAAAGAGAAGAAAGGAAGAAACACAAGAAAGAAAGAAAGACAAAGAAAGGAAGAAAAGAATGAAAGAAAGAAAGAAGAAAAAAGAAGAAAGAAAAAAAGAGTAAAAGAAACAAGGAAAGAAAGATGAATGTCAAAAGATGGAAGAAAGAAAGAGGAAGAAAAGAACAGAGAGAGAAAAAAAGACTAACAGAATGAAGGGAAGGAAAGAAAAAAAAAACAGAAAGAAAGATAAAAAAAACAAAAAAGAAAGTAACACAAAGGAAAGAAGAAAGAAAGAAAGAAGGGGAAAGAAAAAAAGAAAAAAGAATGGCAGAAAGAGAAAAGACAGACAGAAGAATGAAAGAAGGAAGAAAGGATGATGAAAGAAACAGGAAAGACAAGAAAGAAGATGGAATAAGGAAGAAGAAAGAAAGAAAGACAGGAAGAAAGAAAAAAGAAAGGAAAAAAGAAAGAAAGAAAGAGAGAAGAAAGAAAAAAAGAAAGAAAAAAAGGAGAAAGAAAGAAAGATGAAAGAAAGGGAAGAAAGGAAAGAAATAAAGAAAAGAAAGAATGAATGAAAGACATGAAAGATGGAAAAAAGAAGAAAGAAAGAATGAAAGAAACAATGAAAGAATGATGAAAGTCAAAATACGAAAGAAAGAATGAAAGAAAGAGTCAGAAAGAAAGAACAAAGAGAGAAAGAAACACTAAAGGAAGGAAAGGAAAGAAAAAGAAAACAGACAGGAAGATGCAAGAAACAAAGAAAGAAGGAAGAAAAAGGGAGGAAAAAAGAAAGAAAGTTGAAGGAAGAATAAAGAAAGAAAAAGAAAAAAAGAAAAAAGAAAGAATGAAGGAAAAAAAAAAAGAGGAAAGAAGGGTTGATGAAATAAACAAAGATGAAAGAAAGACAAAAGAAAGAAAAAAGAAAGACGAAAGAAGGCAGCAGAAAAAATGAAAGAAATACGGAAAGAAAGAAAGAAAGAAAGGTGTAAAGAAAGAAAGGTGAAAGAAGAAAGAAAAGCAAAGGAAAGAAAGTAAGAAAAGTAAGAAACAAAGACAAATAAGTGAAAAAAAAGAAAAAAGAAAGAAAGAAGAAAAAACAAAAAAAAAAAAAAAAGATGAAAAAAAAAAGAAGAAAAAAAGAAATGATAAAAGAGAAACATCAAAGAGAGAAAGTAAAGACAAAAGGAAATAAAGGAAGCAAAGAGAGAAGGAAGGAAAGAAAGACAGAAAGATGGAAGAAACAGAAAGAATAAAGTAAGACAAAGGAAAGAAGAAGGATAGAAAGACAGAAGAAAGAAATACAGAAAGAAACAGATCAAAAGAAATAAGAAAGAAAGAAAGAAAGAAAGAAAGAAAGAAAGAAAGAAAGAAAGAAAGAAAAAAAGAAAGAAAAAAAGAAAAAAAGAAAAAAAAATAAAAAAAAAGAAATAAAGAAAAACAGAAGCATGGAAAAAAAGATAGAAGAAAGAAAAAAAGAAGGGAAGAAGAAAAAAGAAAGAAAAGAAAAGGAAAGAAAGAAAAAAAAGTAAAAAAGATAAAAGGAAAAATAAAAAAAAATAAAAAAAAGAAAGAAGAAAAAAGAAAAAAAAGAAAAATGAGAGTCAAAAGATGAATAAAAGAAAGAATAAGAGAGAAAGAACAAAGAGAGCAAGAAAGACTAAAGGAAAGGAAGGAAACAAAGAAGGAAAGAAAGACAGAAAGATATAAGAAAGAGAAAGAACAAAGTAAGACGATGGAATTAAGAAAGATGAAAGAAGAAGAAAGAAAGAAAGAAGAAAGAAAGAAAAAAGAAAGAAAGAAAGAAAGAAAGAAAGAAAGAAAGAAAGAAAGAAAGAAAAAGAAAGAAGAATCAGTGAAAGAAAGAAAGAAGAATGAAGGCTAGACGATATAAAGAAAGAAAGACATAAGAAAGAAGAAACAAATAACAAAAGAAAGAAAGGAAGAAAAGAAAGAATGGAAGAAGGACATGAAAGAAGAAAAAAAGAAGATGGAAAAAAAGAATGAAGGAAACAATGAGAGAAAAATTAAAGTGAAAAGATGAAAGAAAAAAAGAAAGAAAAAGAAAGGAAACAAAAGGAAAGAAAGGAAGAAAAGAGACAATGAAAGATGAAAGAAACAAGGAAAGAAGACAGTAATATGAAGGAAAGAAGAATGAAAGACAGAAAGACAGGCAAAAGAAGAAAGAGAGGGAGAAAAAAGAATGAAAGAAGAAAGAGTGAAAGAAAGAAGAATGAAAGGAAAAACAAAGAAATGAAGAACGATGAAAGACTGAAGAAAGAAGAAAGAATGACGAGAGAAGAAAGAGGAAAGAAAGAAGAAAGAAGAGAAAGAAAGGAAAGGAGGAAAAAGAAGAAAGAATGAATGAAAGACATGAAAGACACAAAAAATAGGGTATAAAGAAAGGAGGGAGGAAACAAGGAGAAAAATGTAAGTGAAAAGATGAAATAAAGAAAGAAAGAATGAGAAAGAAATAAAAAGAGAAAAGAAGACTAAAGGAAAGAAATGAAGGAAAGAGACAAAGAAAGATGAAAGAAACAGAGAACGTAGACAGTAATATGAAGGAAAAATCAACGAAAGAAAGGAAGGAAGGAAAGAGAAGAATGAGAGGAAGAAAAAAAGAAAGAAAGGAGAAAGAATAAAAGAAAGAAAGAAAGATAAAAAAAGAAAGAATGCGAACGACTAAAGAAAGAAGAAGGAAGAAGAAAGAAAGAAAGAAGAAAGAAAAGAAAAGATAGAAAGAATGAATGAAAGACATGAAAGACGCAAAAAAGATAGAAAGAAAGAAGGAAGGAAACAAGAAGAGAAAAATGAAAGTGAAAAGATGAAAGAAAGAAAGAATGAGAAAGAAAAAAGAAAAAGAAGACTAAAGGAAAGAAAGGAAGGAAAGAGACAAAGAAAGATGAAAGAAACAAAAAAAGAAGAAAGTAATATAAAGGAAAGAAGAATGAAAGAAAGGAAGGCAAAAGAAGAAAGAAGAAAAAAAGACAGAAAAAAAGAACGACAGAAGAAAAAAGAATGAAAGAAAGAAGGAATGAAAGGACGATGAAAGACTTGAGAGAGAAAAAAGAAAGGAAGAAGAAAGAAGAAAGAAGGAAAGAAGAAAGAAAAGAAAAGAAAGGAAATAAAGGAAGAAAAGAGAGAAAGAATGAATGAAAGACATGAACAACAAAAAAGAAGAAAGAAACAAAGAAGGAAACAAGAAGAGAAAAATGAAAGTGAAAAAACAAAAGACAGAAAGAAAGAATGAGGAAGAACATAAGAGAAATGAAGAATAAAGAAAAGAAATGAAGGAAAGAAAAAAAGAAAGATGAAAGAAAGAAAGAAAGAAGAAAGTAATATGAAGGAAAGAAGAAAGAAAGAAAGGAAGGAAGGAAAAAGAAGAAAAAAGAAAAAGAGAGAAAAAGAAAGAAAGAAGAAAAAAGAATGAAAGAAAGAAGGAATGAAAGGAAGAAGAAAGATTTGAGAGAGAAGAAAGAAGAAAGAAAAGAAAAAAAGGGAAGAAAGGAAGAAAAGAAAGAAAGAATGAATGAAAGACATGAAAGACACAAAAGATAGAAAGAAAGAAGAAAAGAAAAAAGGAAAGAAAAAGGAAAGTAAAAAGAAGAAAAAAAGAAAGAATGAGAAAGAAAAAAAGAGAAAAGAACAATAAAGAAAAGAAAGGATGGAAAGAGACAAAGAAAGATGAAAGAAACAAAGAAAGGGGAAAGTAATATGAAGGAAATGAAAAAGAAAGAAAGGAAAGCAAAAAAAAAAAGACAAAAAAAAGATGGAAAGAAGAAAGTATGAAAGAAAGAAAGAAGGAAAGCAAAACAAAAGATCAGAGAGAAAAGAAAGAAAGAAGAAAGAAGGAAAAAGAAAGAAAGAAGAAAGAAAAAAAAAGAAAAGAAAGAAAGGACAAAAAGAAAGAACAAATGAATGAGACAAGAAAGAAACAAAAAAGAAGATAAGAAGAAAGAAAGAACGAAGAAAACAAGGAGAGAAAAAAATGCGAAAAGACGAAAGAAAGAAAGAATGAGAAAGAAAAAAGAGAAAGGAAGACAAAAGGAAAGAAAGGAAGGAAAGAGACAAAGAAAGACAAAAGAAACAAAGAAGGTAGTAATATGAAGGAAAGAAGAAATAAAGAAAGGAAGGCAATAGAAGAAAGACAGAGAGGCAGAAAAAAAGAAGGAAAGAATAAAGAAAGAATGAAAGAAAGGAAGAAGAATGAAAGGAAGATGCAAGAAAGGAAGAATGATGAAAGACTGAAGAAAGAAGAAAGAAAGACAGAGGAAAGAAGGACGAAGAAAGAAAGAGAGAAAAAAGAAAAGAAGAGAAAACAAGGAAATTAAGAAAACAAAGAAAGTATGAATAAAAGACATGAAGGATGCAAAAAAGAATATAGAAAGAATGAAGGAAGCAAGGAGAGAATAATGAAAGTGAAAAGACGAAAGAAAGAGAATGAGAAAGGAAGAAAAAGAGAAATGTAGACTAAAGGAAAGAAGGGAAGGAAAGAGACAAAGAAAGATGAAAGAAACAAAGAAAGAAGACAGTAATATGAAGGAAGGAAGAATGAAAGAAAGAAAGGAAGACAAAAGAAGAAAGAAGAAAGAAAGACAGAAAAAAAGAATGAAAGAAGAAAGAAAGAATGAAAGAAAAAAGAAGAAAGGAAGAGGAAAAAAAGAAAGGCTTAAGACTTAAGAAAGGAGACAGAAAGATGAAAGAAGAAAGAAGAAAGAAAAAAGAAAGGAAGGAAAAGAAGAAAAGAAAGAAAGAATGAATGAAATACATGAAAGACGCAAAGCAGAACATAGAAACAAAGAATGAAGGAAACAAAGAGAAAAATGAAAGTGAAAAGAAGAAAGAAAGAGAGAATGCGAAAGAAAGAAAATGAGAACAGAAGACAAAAGGAAAGAAAAGAAAGAGACAAAGAAAGAAGAAAGAAACAAAGAAAGAAGAAAGTAATGTAAGGGAAAGAAGAACGAAAGAAAGAAAGGAAGGCAAAATAAGAAAGACAGGCAGAAAAAATGAATGAAAGAAGAAAGAAAGAATGAAAGAAAGAAGAAAGAAAGGAAGACGAAAAAAGAAGGAAGGTGACAGACTTAAGAAAGAAGAAAGAAAGATGAAAGAAGGAAGAAGAAAGAAAAAAAAAAAGAAAAAAAAAAAAAAAAAAAAGAAAGAAAAGAAAGAAAAAAAAAAAAGAAAGAAAGAAAGAAAAGAAAGACAAAAAAAAGAAGAAAGAAAGAGAATGAAGGAAAGGAGGAGAGAAAAATGAAAGAGAAAAGAGGAAAGAAAGAAAGAAAAATGAGAAACAAAGAAAAAGAGAAAGGAAGACTAAAGGAAAGAAAGGAAGTGAAGAGACAAAGAAAGATGAAAGAAACAAATTAAGAAGAATGTAATATGAATGAAAAAAGAACAAAAGAAAGACAGGAGAGCAAAAGAAGAAAGAAGAAAGAAAGACCAAAAAAGAATGAAAGTAAAAAAAAAGAATAAAAGAAAGACAGAAGGAAATGAAGATGAAAAAAAGAAAGAAGGTGAAAGACTTAAGAAAGAAAGAAAGATGAAAGAAGGAAGAAGAAAGAAAGAAGAAAGAAAAGAAAAGACTGGAAAGGAAGGAAAGCAAGAAAGAATGAGTGAAAGACATGAAAGATGCAAAAAAGAAGAAAGAAGGAATGAAAGAAACAAGGAAAGAAGGAGAGAAAAATGAAAGTGAAAAGACGAAAGAACAAAAGAAAGAATGAGAAAGAAAGAAAAAGAGAAAGGAAGACTAAAAGGAAAGAATGTAAGGAAAGAGACAAAGAAAGAAGAAAGAAAAAAAGAAAGAAGATAGTAATATAAAGGAATGAACGAAAAAAGAAAAGAAGAAAAAAAAAGAAAGAAGAAAGACAAAAAAAGAATGAAAGAAGAAAGAATGAAAGAAAAAAGGAAGAAAGAATTAAGATGAAAAAAAGAAAGAAGGCAAAAGACTTAAGAAAGATGAAAGAAAGACGAAAGAAGGAAGAAGAAAGAAAGAAACAAGAAAGAAAAGAAAAGAAAGGAAGGAAAGGGAGAAAAGAAAGAAAGAAAGAAAAAGAGAAACGAAATACGCAATGAAGAAGATAGAAAAAAAGAATGAAGGAAACAAGGAGAGAAAAATGATAGTGAAAAGACGAAAGAAAGAAAGAAAGAAATAGAGAAAGGAAGACTAAACGAAAGAAAGGAAGGAAACAGACAGAGAAAGATGAAATAAACAAAGATAGAAGACAGTAAAATGAAGGAAAGAAGAAAGAAAGAAAGAACGGCAAAAGAAGAAAGAAGAAAGAAAAAAAAGAAAGAAAAAAAAAAAAAAAAAAGAAAGAAAGAAGAAAGAAGGAGGAAAAAAAAAAGAAAGTAGGTGAAGGACTAAAGAGGACAGAAAGAATGAAGAAAGAAGGAAGAGGAAAGAAAGAAAGAATAAAGAAAAGAAAAGAAAGGAAAGAAAGGAAGAAAAGAAAGAATGAATGAGAGAGATGAAAGACACAAAAAAGAATATAGAAAGAAGGAATGAAGGAAAGGAGACAAAAATGAAAGTGAGAAGATGAAAGAAAGAATGAGAAAGAAAGAAATAGAGAAAGGAAGACTAAAGGAAAGAAATGAAGAAAAGAGACAAAGAAAGATGAAAGAAACAAAGAAAAAAATAAAATGAAGGAAAGAAGAACAAACAGATAAAGGAAGGCAAAAGAAAAAAAGACAGAAAAAAGAATGAAAGATGAAAGAAACAATGGAAGAAAGAAAAAAGAAAGAAAGGAAGAAAAAAAAAAGAAAGAAGACAAAAGTCTTAAGAAAAAAGAAAGAAGAAAGAAGAAAGAACGACAAGGAAAAGAAAAAAAAGAAAGGAAGGAAGAAAAGAAAGAAAGAACAAATGAAAGATATGAAAGACGAAAAAAGAAGAAAGAAAGAAAGAAAGAAGGAAATAATTAGAGAAAAATGAAAGTGAAAAGACGAAAGAAAGAAAGAAAGAAAGAAAGAATGAGAAAGCAAGAAAAAGAGAAAGGAAGACAAACGGAAAGAAAGGAAGGAAAGAGACCAAGAAAGACGAAAGAAAAAAAGAAAGAATAAAGAAATATGAATGAAGGCCGAACGAATGAAAGAAAGGGATGCAAAAGGAGAAAGAAAGAAAGACAGCAAAAAAGAATGAAAGAAGAAAGGAAGAATGAAAGAAAAGAAAGAAAGGAAGAGGACAGAAAGAAGGAAAGATGAAAGACTAAAGAAAAAAGAAAGAAAGATGTAAGAAGGAAGAAGAAAGAAATAACAAAGGAAAGAAAGGAAGAAAACAAAGATAGAAAGAATGAAAGACATGAAAGACGCAAAAAAGAAGATAGAAAGAAAGAAAGAAGGAAACAAGGAGATAAAAATAAAAGTGAATACACAAAAGAAAGAAAGAAAGAATGCGAAAGAAAGAAAAAGAGAAACGACGACTAAAGGAAAGAAAGGAGACAAAGAAAGAAGAACGTAAGATGAAAGAAAGGTGAATGAAAGAAAGACAAAAGAAGAAAGAAAGACTAAAAAAATAATGAAAGAAGAAAGAATGAAAGGAAGAAAGAAGAAAAAAAGGAAGATGAAAAAAAGAAAGAAAGCGAAAGACTTAAGAAATAAGAAAATAAGACGAATCATCGAAAAAGAAAGAGAGAAAAAAGAAAATAAAAAAAAAAAGGAAGGAAAGGAAAAGATAGAAAGAAAGAAAGAAAGATAAGAAAGACGCAAAGAAGAAAGAAAGAAAGAAGGAAACAATGAGACAAAAATGAAAGTGAAATCACGAAAGAAAGAATGAGAATGAAAGAAAAAGAGGAACGAAGACTAAATGAAAGAAAGGAACGAAAGAGACAAAGAAAGATGAAATAAACAAAGAAAGAAGAAAGCAAAACGAGGGAAATAAGAACGAAAGAAAGAAAGGAAGGCAAAGGAAGAAAGAAGAAAGAAAGACAAAAAGAGAATGCAAGAAGAAAGAATGAAAGAAGAAAGAAGGAATATGAAAGAAAGAAAGAAGTTGAAAGACTTAAGACAGAAGAAAGAACGAAAGATGAAAGAAGGAAGAAGAAAGAATAAAGAAGAAATAAAAGGAAAGAAAGGAAGAAAAGCAACAATGAATGAATGAAAGACATGAAAGATGCAAAAAAGAAGATAGAAATATAGAATGAAGGAAACAAGGAGAGAAAAATGTAACTGAAAAGACGTAAGAAAGAGAGA
Organism: Manis javanica; assembly: GCF_040802235.1. NCBI lineage: Eukaryota > Metazoa > Chordata > Mammalia > Pholidota > Manidae > Manis > Manis javanica. Next base: position 68,503,146 of record NC_133166.1, read on the forward strand.
AAAATGAAAAAGAAATGGAGAAAGGAAAACTAAAGAAAGAAAGGAAGAAAAGACAAAAAGAAAGAAGAAAAAAAAAAAGAAAGAAGAAAGAAATATGAAGAAAAGAAGAACGAAAGAAAGGAAGGGAAAAAACGAAACAAAGAGATGGAAAAAAAGAATGAAAGAAGAAAGAAAGAATGAAAGAAAGGAGAAAGAAGAAAGAAAGGCAGAAATATAAAAGAATGACAGAAGAAAGAAAGAATGTAAGAAATAAAGAAGGAAGAAAGGAAGATGACAGAAAGAAAGATGAAAGATTTCAGAAAGAAGAAAGAAAGAATGAAAGATGAAATATGGAAGAAGAAAAAAAGGAAGAAAGAAAGAGAGAAGACAGAAAGGTGAAAGAAAGAAAGATATAAAGACTAAACAAGGAAAGAAAGAAAAGAAAGGAAAGAAAGGAAGAAAAGAAAGAAAGAATGAATGAAAGACAAGAAAGAAGCAAAAAAGAAGAAAGAAGGAATGAAAGAAAAAAGGAAAGAAAGATGAAAGTCAAAAGAAGGAACAAAGAATGAAAGAAAGAGAAGAAAGAACAAACAGAGAAAGAAAGAAAGACTAAAGGAAAGAAAGAAAGGAAAGAGAAAAAAACAGACAGAAAGATGAGAGACAATGAAAGAAGAAAATAAGATGAAGGAAAGAAGAAAGAAAGGCAGAAATATAAAAGAATGACAGAAGAAAGAAAGAATGTAAGAAATAAAGAAGGAAGAAAGGAAGATGAAAGAAAGAAAGATGAAAGACGTCAGAAAGAAGAAAGAATGAAAGATGAAATACGGAAGAAGAAAGAAAAAAAGGAAGAAAGAAAGAGAGAAGACAGAAAGGCAAAAGAAAGATATAATGAAGGAAAGAAAGAAAAGAAAGGAAAGAAAGGAAGAAAAGAGGGAAAGAATGAATGAAAGACATGAAAGATGCAAAAAAGAATAAAGAAGGAATGAAAGAAACAAGGAAAGAAAGACTAAAGTCAAAAGACGGAACAAAGAATGAAAGAAAGAGAAAGAAAGAAAGAACAAAGAAAGAAAGAAAGAAAGAAAGAAAGAAAGACTAAAGGGAAGAAAGTAAGGAGAGAGAAATAAAACAGACAGATGAAAGAGACAAAGAATGAAGAAATAAGATGATGGACAGAAGAAAGAAAGAAAGAAAGGCGAAAGAAGAAAGAACACAGGTAGATAGAACAAAGAACGAAAGAAGAAAGAATGAAAGAAGGAAGAAAGGATGAGGAAAGAAAGATGCAAGAAAAGAAAGAAGACTGAAAGAAAGACGAAATAAGGAAGAAGAAAGAAAGAGACAGACAGAAAGAGAGAAAGAAAGAAAGAAAGAAAGAAAGAAAGAAAGAAAGAAAGAAAGAAAGAAAGAAAGAAAGAAAGAAAGAAAGAAAGAAGGAAGGAAGAAAGAAAGAAAAAGAAAGGAAAAAAAGAAAAAGAGAAGAAAGAAATAAAGACAAAGGAAAGAAAAACGAAAGACTGAAAGTAAGAAAAGAGAGGAAAGAGAAAAGAGAAAGAATGAAAGAAAGAAAGAAAACAGGAAGGAATAAAGAAAGAAATGAAAGTAGGAAAAAGAAAGAAGGAAAAACAGAAAGAAAATATGAAGAAAGAGAAGAAAGGAAGAAACACAAGAAAGAAAGAAAGACAAAGAAAGGAAGAAAAGAATGAAAGAATGAAAGATGCAAAAAGAAGAAAGAAATAAAGAGTGAAAGAAACAACGAAAGAAAGATGAATGTCAAAAGATGGAAGAAAGAAAGAGGAAGAAAAGAACAGAGAGAGAAATAAAGACTAACAGAATGAAAGGAAGGAATGAGAAAGAAAACAGACAGAAAGATGAAAGAAACAAAGAAGAAAGTAACACAAAGGAAAGAAGAAAGAAAGAAAGAAAGGGGAAGGAATAAAGAAAAAAGAATGGCAGAAAGAGAAAAGAAAGACAGAAAAATAAAAGAAGGAAGAAAGGATGATGAAAGAAACAGGAAAGACAAGAAAGAAGATGGAATAAGGAAGAAGAAAGAAAGAAAGACAGGAAGAAAGAAAAAAGAAAGGAAAAAAGAAAGAAAGAAAGAAAAAAGAAAGAAAGAAAGAAAGAAAGGTGAAAGAAAGAAAGATGAAAGAAAGGGAAGAATGGAAAGAAATTAAGAAAAGAAAGAATGAATGAAAGACAAGAAAGATGGAAAAAAGAAGAAAGAAAGAAAGAAAGAAACAATGAAAGAATGATGAAAGACAAAATACGAAAGAAAGAATGAAAGAAAGAGTCAGAAAGAAAGAACAAAGAGAGAAAGAAACACTAAAGGAAGGAAAGGAAAGAAAAAGAAAACAGACAGGAAGATGCAAGAAACAAAGAAAGAAGGAAGTAAGAAGGAGGAAAGAAGAAAGAAAGTTGAAGGAAGAATGAAGAAAGAAAAAGATCAAAAGAATAAAGAATGAATGAAGGAAAGAAATAAAGAGGAAAGAAGGGTTGATGAAATAAACAAAGATGAAAGAAAGACATAAGAAAGAAAAAAGAAAGACGAAAGAAGGCAGCAGAAAAAATGAAAGAAATACGGAAAGAAAGAAAGAAAGAAAGGTGTAAAGAAAGAAAGGTGAAAGAAGAAAGAAAAGCAAAGGAAAGAAAGTAAGAAAAGTAAGAAACAAAGACATATAAGTCTAAAGAAAGAAGAAAGAAAGAAAGAAGAAAAAACAAAGAAAAGAAAGAAAGATGAAAGACAAAAGATGTAAAAAAGAAATGATAAGAGAGAAACATCAAAGAGAGAAAGTAAAGACTAAAGGAAATAAAGGAAGCAAAGAGAGAAGGAAGGAAAGAAAGACAGAAAGATGGAAGAAACAGAAAGAATAAAGTAAGACAAAGGAAAGAAGAAGGATAGAAAGACAGAAGAAAGAAATACAGAAAGAAACAGATCAAAAGAAATAAGAAAGAAAGAAAGAAAGAAAGAAAGAAAGAAAGAAAGAAAGAAAGAAAGAAAGAAAGAAAGAAAGAAACAAAGAAAAAAAGAAAAAAAAAAAGAAAGAAAGAAAGATGTAAAGAAAGACAGAAGCATGGAAAGAAAGATTGAAGAAAGAAAGAAAGAAGGGAAGATGAAAGAAGAAAGAAAAGAAAAGGAAAGAAAGGAAGAAAAGTAAGAAAGAAACAAGGTGAAATAAAGAAGAATGAATAAAAGAAAGAAGAAAAAAGAAAGAAAAGAAAAATGAGAGACAAAAGAAGAATAAAAGAAAGAATAAGAGAGAAAGAACAAAGAGAGCAAGAAAGACAAAAGGAAAGGAAGGAAACAAAGAAGGAAAGAAAGACAGAAAGATATAAGAAAGAGAAAGAACAAAGTAAGACGATGGAATTAAGAAAGATGAAAGAAGAAGAAAGACAGAAAGTAAGAAAAAGAGAAAGAAAGAAAGAAAGAAAGAAAGAAAGAAAGAAAGAAAGAAAGAAAGAAAGAAAGAAAGAAAGAAAGAAAGAAAGAAAGAAAGAAAGAAAAAGAAACAAGAATCAGTGAAAGAAAGAAAGAAGAATGAAGGCTAGACGATATAAAGAAAGAAAGACATAAGAAAGAAGAAACAAATAACAAAAGAAAGAAAGGAAGAAAAGAAAGAATGGAAGAAGGACATGAAAGACGCAAAAAAGAAGATGGAAAGAAAGAATGAAGGAAACAATGAGAGAAAAATTAAAGTGAAAAGATGAAAGAAAGAAAGAAAGAAAAAGAAAGGAAACTAAAGGAAAGAAAGGAAGGAAAGAGACAATGAAAGATGAAAGAAACAAGGAAAGAAGACAGTAATATGAAGGAAAGAAGAATGAAAGACAGAAAGACAGGCAAGAGGGAGAAAAGAGAGGGAGAAAAAAGAATGAAAGAAGAAAGAAAGAGTGAAAGAAAGAAGAATGAAAGGAAAAACAAAGAAATGAAGAACGATGAAAGACTGAAGAAAGAAGAAAGAATGACGAGAGAAGGAAGAGGAAAGAAAGAAGAAAGAAGAGAAAGAAAGGAAAAGAAGAAAAGAAAGAAAGAATAAATAAAAAAAAAAAAAAACAAAAAAAATAGGGAAAAAAGAAAGGATGGAGGAAACAAGGAGAAAAATGTAAGTGAAAAGATGAAAAAAAGAAAGAAAGAATGAGAAAGAAATAAAAAGAGAAAAGAAGACTAAAGGAAAGAAATGAAGGAAAGAGACAAAGAAAGATGAAAGAAACAGACAACGTAGACAGTAATATGAAGGAAAGATCAAAGAAAAAAGGGAAGGAAGGGAAGAGAAGAAGGAGAGAAAAAAAAAAAGAATGAAAGGAGAAAGAATGAAAAAAAGAAAGAAAGAAAAAAAAAAAAAGAAGGCGAACGACTAAAGAAAGAAGAAGGAAGAAGTAAGAAAGAAAAAAGAAAAAAAAAAAAAGATAGAAAGAAAAAATGAAAGAAAAGAAAGACGAAAAAAAGAAAGAAAGAAAGAAGGAAGGAAACAAGAAGAGAAAAATGAAAGTGAAAAGATGAAAGAAAGAAAGAATGAGAAAGAAAAAAGAAAAAGAAGACTAAAGGAAAGAAAGGAAGGAAAGAGGCAAAGAAAGATGAAAGAACCAAAAAAAGAAGAAAGTAATATAATGGAGAGAAGAAAGAAAGAAAGGAAGGAAAAAGAAGAAAGAAGAAAAAAAGACAGAAAAAAAGAACGACAGAAGAAAAAAGAATGAAAGAAAGAAGGAATGAAAGGACGATGAAAGAATTGAGAGAAAAAAAAGAAAGGAAGAAAAAAAAAAAAAAAAGGAAAGAAAAAAAAAAGAAAAGAAAGAAAATAAAGGAAGAAAAGAGAGAAAGAATGAGTGAAAGACAAGAAAGACACAAAAAAGAAGAAAGAAAGAAAGAAGGAAACAAAAAGAGAAAAATGAAAGAAAAAAAACAAAAGACAGAAAGAAAGAATGAGCAAGAACATAAGAGAAATGAAGACTGAAGGAAAGAAATGAAGGAAAGAGACAAAGAAAGATGAAAGAAAGAAAGAAAGAAAGAAGAAAGTAATATGAAGGAAAGAAGAATGAAAGAAAGGAAGGCAAAAGAAGAAAAAAGAAAAAGAGAGAAAAAGAATGAAAGAAGAAAAAAGAATGAAAGAAAGAAGGAATGAAAGGAAGATGAAAGACTTGAGAGAGAAGAAAGAAGAAAGAAAAGAAAAAAAGGGAAGAAAGGAAGAAAAGAAAGAAAGAATGAATGAAAGACATGAAAGACAAAAAAGATAGAAAGAAAGAAGGAAAGAAACAAGGAGAAAAAAATGAAAGTGAAAAGACGAAAGAAAGAAAGAATGAGAAAAAAAAAAAAAAAAAAAAAGACTAAAGTAAAGAAAGGATGGAAAGAGACAAAGAAAGATGAAAGAAACAAAGAATAGGGAAAGTAATATGAAGGAAATAAGAACGAAAGAAAGGAAAGAAAAAGAAGAAAGTCAAAAAAAAGAATGAAAGAAGAAAGGATGAAAGAAAGAAAGAATGAAAGCAAAACGAAAGACCAGAGAGAAAAGATAGAAAGAAGAAAGAAGGCAGAAGAAAGACGGAAAGAAGAAAGAAAAGAAAAGAGAAAGAATGAATGAGACATGAAAGATGCAAAAAAGAAGATAGGAAGAAAGAAAGAACGAAGGAAACAAGGAGAGAGAAAAATGGGAAAAGACGAAAGAAAGAAAGAATGAGAAAGAAAAAAGAGAAAGGAAGACAAAAGGAAAGAAAGGAGGGAAAGAGACAAAGAAAGACAAGAGAAACAAAGAAGGAAGGAATATGAAAGAAAGAAGGAATAAAGAAAGGAAGGCAATAGAAGAAAGACAGAGAGGAAGAAAAAAAGAAGGAAAGAATAAAGAAAGAATGAAAGAAAGGAAGAAGAAAGAAAGGAAGATGCAAGAAAGGAAGAATGATGAAAGACTGAAGAAAGAAGAAAGAAAGACAGAGGAAAGAAGGAGGAAGAAAAAAAGAGAGAAAAAAGAAAAGAAGAGAAAACAAGGAAATT